>NC_056734.1:750414131-750453497 GCF_019279795.1 Protopterus annectens | reverse complement strand
GGGGAATCTAGTGTCTCCCCAATGTCTATCAATGACCTCTGTGTAATTACATATGGCACCAGCAAGGTCACGGAAACTGTCATTGACAGCGGTATTATGAGTCCTCTGTGCCCTAAGTCCCTGCCTGGTGTACCGTTCCACATGTGCCTGTGCCTGCATTACAGCCCTGAACATACCGGAGGTTGTGAGACCTGTGGGGGCACATCTGCCAGGGGCATTACAACCAGCAGTGCTCCCACAAGAACCCCTGGACATATGCCTATGTGGTACCATTCAAGGTGTCTGGGCATGGCTGCTGTGTGGGGTTGCATATGCCATTGATACCACACTATCCTGGTCAATGCCTACCATATGCTGTTCCTCAGCTAAGGCCATTGGTGTCAAGGGATGTATCGGCAGTATGTATGTGCGCATAGACGGGGTGGAAAGCTGTGTACTGTCGATTGGCAGACCAACGATGCTCCCTGTAAAACCTGCCTGTGCCACAACACATGTATCATCATGTCCACTATTTGTGGCAGTGACGTCAGGTTCCTTGATGCACTCATCCAACATTACCTCAGGACTTGTGAGAGGAAGACAGGAAACACACTTTACCATCTGTACAGGACGTTATAACACATGCACACATGCGCACAGGAACACAGGCACACATGCACACATGAACACATGAACACATGCATACATGAACACATGAAAATGAACACATGCACACATGCACACATGAACACATGCACACATGTGCACATGCACACATGCACACACGAACACAGGCACACATGCCCACAAATGCACTCATCACTACAACACACACACACACACACACACACACACACACACACACACACACACACACACACACACACACACCACAAGCAGTGCAGAACATACTCAGTAGCGTGTGATGGTGGGGTACAGCATCACAAGGCAAACAGTAATATCACACGTGTCAGCATGCAGGACGTGTGTTTCTCAACAGCATGCAGTGCATGTGTTGACAGCCCTTGCCAATAACACTATACCTGTGTTTGATGCATGTGTGATGTTGTTCATTGTTTGTCCTCACCCTGGAACACACTGTGTACATGGACACGACAGTGCTGTGCAAGTGTTATAAGCTCTGCAATGTTCAGTGCACCATCTCACACAGGTGTATATACCATGTCTGGATGTGTACCTGTGTGTCACATGGATAGCTATGTCTGATGATAGCATCTGTGTGTTCAGCAGATAATTGTGGACACAGGATTAGCACATGCATGCAATGTATACACACGGGATGAGCAGTGCATGTCTACCTGATGGAATCCCATTGATCAACATGCCCATTGAACAGTGGTTACGGTGCGTGTAGGACAATATGTGGACATGCCAGTGCCAGACATGACATGGCATGGTACAGCACAACTGCAACATTACACACCACACGGACACAGTGTGTGTCATGTGACCTATACACTCAATAGCATGACAAGATATATATGTGTCACATAGTACAAATGGTGATTGCTATGCATACCATGTATAGTTGCCTATGTTTGCACACACACAACACTGAGGTGCATAGCAGATCAAGCTATGTGTAGTACTGTGGTCACTGTGACTGGATGGGGTGTACTGCCATGGGCCATCATCATGCAGCATCACGTGGTCACTCAATGCTACTAATGTGTTCCAGACCAGCACATACCATCTGTACCTAACATGCAGTACCATAGCTACATTCTCCATTTCACAGTCAGTTGTTACATGGGTTTGTAAGGTGCACAATAGGGGGCATTGCATACCATGAATGTGTACTGTGTCGAAGAGTGTCGCACAGCCACATGTGAGGCATCTACCCCTCAGGTATGGTATGTGTGCTGTGTGGATGAAGTGTGGGAAACTGTAGTGTGACCTTACAGTGGATGTCTGAATATGCCATGTGTGGCATGTTAATGTGCACTGCGTATGACAGTGTTGTGTATGTTGTGTGCATGTATATCGACTCTGCCTATCCAATGTCCACATCAGTGTTGACACACTTCTGTGGACTGCTCTCTGTATTGTATGTGATTTAGGCAGCTACCCACATTACTGGGATGTGCATAGTCTCACAGCAAACATCCACAGCATGCATTATGCATATGTGTGTTACGTATACATGGCATACACCTCACCTATGACATGCACATTTAATTAGCAGTATTAAAGGTAGAACACACTCAATGGTTGACAGTCACAGGCCTACAGATTGTATTCCTATTTATTAACATTGCACAACACTAGGCATCACATTGTATAACTACACAGTACACATCTCACATAAGCATGCTCTAACAGTTGTGGTAACAGTACTCTACAGCTATGCCATGTTACCTGCATGCTCCATGTCAGCCTGCTGGGTGACTCCGGCCTCCATGATGACACATGTTAGTTGTTGCAATTGTTGTTGACCAGGAGTCACCTGGCTCAGGAGCAACTCCTCCACTCTGGTGAGGGGGGGATGGATGGCTACCCCCCCACCTGTGGCAAGCTGCTGTCTGGGATATCAGATGCATGCTGCCGGACATGTCTAATTAAATCACTGCAGTGATGGCGTACCTGCTCATATGTCCGGTTATGCATGCCTATGTCATTTACCCAACGGACAAGCTCCTGCCACAGCGCAGTCCGCTCCTGCTGGTCCTGGCTGGTTCTGGAGAACAGCAGGGAATACTGATGCACCAGGCTTGCAGTTATTACCTCCTCCTCCACCATGCTATAGGCAGGATTTCTATGGTGGGACATAGCCCTGGACGACAATGAAACAAATTGTGTGAGCAAGTCATGAGGTACACGTATATTACTAATGTACAGTTATCACTTAACCACCATGTATAGCAACCTATTGGCTGTCAGAAGATACACACTTTCAAGAACACATGTCAGTACTCAACACACAACCGGCTGACAGTGCCTAGCACACTCTATATATCTAACCATGTTTTGCACAGCATAAATCTTACAACAGTATGTAATACTACACTACAGTACATGGCACACTGTATGCAACACAATGCACAACCCAAACACAGGAGGTATATATCATGCTAATGCATCATGATAAGTGTTATCCATTGCAATGATTGTGAAGTCCAGTGACAGTCTCACTAGTATACCACACTAGTTATTGGTGGCAGACCCCTGCCTAACACATGCTCATTGATGACTTTAGGTGGCATACTGCTGTACTACACTATACATGTTTCCAGATACACACCTATATCCTGTAACACACATATGACCAAGGCCATGGTACAGGCATACACACACACATCAGACATACACACCGGACACATAGTTATAGTGACACAGGTGACCTTTACCTGTGTACCTTACAGTGCTGTGTGGCAGTAGTAACGAGACCGTTTGTCTGAGGTATGTAATCTCTGAGGACTACAGGGGACACATGGAGCATTGGTTCCAATCAGTGTGGAGGTTTGGAGGTAGACCATACTGTGCTGTTTAGGCATACAGCTGCAGGTAGTACTACAGTTCATACAGGGGTTGGATTCACCAGCAGTAGCACTCAATAAGCATGCATGTACTGCTTTGGCCTACAATAAGCACCATAGTCAACAACAAGGGACTATGTCAGGACATATGGCATGCAGCTTTGTCAGCCTAGCAATTGTATACACAGCTTTTGCTGGGATCACAGCTAGGACACATACTACCATGACAAATTCAGTTTCCCACTATGCTAGCACACATAAACCTAACTCTGACACATTCACCAACACATGCACCATCATACTCAGTCAAGCCCACATAGCAATTTTCATTACAGGTACATGTGGGTGTGTATCACCTCATAGGTAGGTATGAGGCTATTGGCCCTAGGGCCTATGGAAGCCTAGCCATACGCTACCCTAGCCTGTGACACACAGGTCATTGCATGTCACGTGGCCCTGTCAAGCGGTGTCACAGAGGTGAATGCCTGGCACTATCTCCCATACAACCTGTGTCCCATGGTCTCTTATCACACTTTCGGTATTAGGTGGACTACCACCTATATGGTGGTTTACATGTGCAGAGCTTTTTCAGTAGGGATACCACAGCAGTGTCAACTGGAGTCCACGGCTTTGTCAACAGCCATCTGTCACAGTAATTATGACCCTGTTCCTCTCTCTCTCTCTCTCTCTCTATATATATATATATATATATATACACATATATATGTATTTCTGATACATATGCTTACACACATATACACAAACAAACATTGGTGTACATAGTGATATCCATATAGGCACATAAACGGTCCACCTTTCATGGTGGGAATGTCAATTATGCGAAGGATGCAAGGTATACTGTTATGTACTCATATTCCACAGTGTTGTGCGGAATGCATTGGAGGTGTACTTAGCACACATAGCTTTAGCAGGCCTCACTGGCTGCAACACTACGAGCCTGACAATTCATACCCACTGCGTTTAACCACAGTTCATATACCTGCACTGTATGCTGACTTGTTTGCCACACACTACAACCTACAGCGGGGTATGCACAGAACAGCCTTCAGCAACATTTGTATGCCCACCCTTCACAAACAGTTGCAGTATGTCCCTTGCTCTATGCACATGTACAGATGCTAATATATGCGGCACAGACAGATCTCTCCGTATGTGTGTGCCATACACACACAAGGTCCACACTGTTCTGTGTCCATGGACCTCACAGATGACCTGCTGAGCCCTGCTGCAACATGAACAGGTGTCACATGTGAGTGCACAGTAATATTACAGGGTGTATATATAGCTGACACTACTTATTTGCCATACTAGCCTGGTACAGCTGTTGCCAATATCAGCCTACATGTTGATATGACTATCATGCATTTGTTACTCTGTCACATCCATGTTTTTATAGCTGTATGTGCTACACCCCCAAACAGACATTGTACACACTACTGTATAGGACACAGATGACATGGTTCAGATGTTTGACATTTTATGCTGAGCTACATATGTCACACTTGTGTCCTACTGCACACAGCTACACACTAAAATGTCCATGGCAGTATATTTGCAGGGCATCTGTGCATAGATACATACTGCTGCCACATATTGCTGTTTCAAACTATGTAGTGTAGTCTTCAAAAACATCTACTACATGCCAGTAAATACATATCTGTTACGTACCTTTCCTTTGTATGTGTTTGTAGCTCCCACATTGCCGTGTGTTCAGCTTTGATTGATTTTTTTTTTGTTTTATTTTTTATTATTATTATTTTTTTTATATTGTATTAGTTATTTTTTCCACTGGTGTGGGTGGGGGTGTATGTCTCTCTCTTTGTCTCTGTCTCTCTCACTCTGTAGCTGCAATGTGATGATTGCATGTGTGGCCAGCAAGTACAGCCTGCTTATATAGGTATCTGCACATGTGCATGTGATGGCCTCTGCACCAATTGGTGTCTGCTATTTGGTGATTGCATGCAGTCTGCTGTGTGGTAATTGCAGTATTCACTGTCATAGCAACCCAATGCTATAAATTGCTATGTCAGTTAGGTGTAACCCTTTTAGCTTTCCAGAGTGGGGCCCATGCTTCTTTGCTGTGGAGACCGATGTGTAAGTCAGAAGGTTGGTATGGTTCTTATATCTGACGCTAGGGGTGTGGCCAGTGACATCTTTGTTGTACTCTGACTTGGATGTTGCCACTTCCACTACACAGTTGTCAGTGTATAATTGTACTCACCCCTACATTTTCTAACACAAGATACATGGGGGTATGTAGTTTCTAAACTACTGATACAATTTACTGCCATACATAAGTAGTTATTGGGATGTATTCTTTTGGCACATGAACTGTTTGTGAACTGGTATACTGTGATAATTTATTCACACACTCAACTGTGTGGGGGTTGTGTAGTGCTGCTGTAACAGTATTTACTGCTAGAATGTCTGGTTCTGTTATCACAGTCATGTAATGCAATTCTACAACAACTGCTGGTATAGTTCCACAGGACAGGTTTTGTGTATTGGCATTCCTACCTAAACTTTATATTCACACATTCTGGAACATGATATATATTTTTCAGCAACATCTTACTGTACACATCACACGCATGTAATGCAGTTTCACAGCAAGTGCTGGTACAGATCCACAGAACAAGCTTTGTTTTAGGGCCTTCCTATTTTGTCCTTTACATTAACTCATTGTAATGCATGATATATTTATTTCAGCACCAGGTTATTGTATATCTGCTGTGGCTTAGTGATACTTCATGCATTCTAGTGTGTCCAAGTTCTAGGGTTCGAGACTGACAGAGGTGTTTTATTTTGCTGCTGAGCATAACAAGGGCCCTGACATACAGAGTGATTGAGGCACTTTTAAGCAGTTGTAAGCGGGTTTGCACAGGTTTGCGCAATGCTTAGCGATGTTAGCTAAGGGCATACATGCGCACACTTGCTCAAACCCGCTTACTTCTGCTTAAAAGTGCTTACTCTCGCTAACCCCCATGCTAATTTCTTTGAAAGAAAAGAAAATGGGGAGACAGGAAAGTGGTGAAAAAGGGGGCACAAAGAGGGAAAGACAGTAAGAAAACAAGCTCGGGATGTGCAGGACGGGTGTAGGAAAGGCCCATAGCTGCCCATTTCTTTACCAGCAACAGCTGTGCATATGATGCTAATTTGGAGGGAAATTTGGAGACTTCTAACCCTGAGAGAGAGGTGAGGACAACAAAGTATGTTGTACTGCCAATTCTAATTATCTGCTTACGTGTCCAGCGGACAAGTGTGTGAAATGGGCAGCTATGTAGGGGGCGTAATTTTTTTGTGGGTACAGATTGCCCTTTTTTTTTTTTTATTTTGATCAGGTGAGAGTGGAATGTGACGTAGGGAAGTAGGTATATTTGGGGAGGTAGGTTGGGGAGGTAAACAGACAAGACAAGCAAGATGCATACAGGGGTGGAGTATGACACATAGGGTAGGTGAACACAATTGATGGGGACTGATGTTTGGAAATCACAAGCCCATGAGCCCACAGATGGTAACAGTGGGACTGAGATCTCCACCAATGGGCAGTCTCCACTGCACCTTCACAGCCCCGATGGTGGCTGTGCTGGGGGCTGCATAGGAGGGGCAGGCTCACCCGTGATACGCGCCACTCTCGCCTCGAGCTGGCATAAGGGATCAGCGACTATATGCTGGATCTCCCTATGCACAACCCGGACCCTTTGGAGGGTGACAGGTGGCCTTTCTCTGCCCACGCTTGCAGGGGTGGGAAGAACCCCATTCCCTGCAGCGCTTCCACCCAAAGGTGGCACAGGACCAATGGAGGAGGGTGGCCCGGGCTGGGCACCAGACCTGCTGGTGCCAGGTGCAATCACCAGCTGAGGAGGGAGAGGTGGGTCCGCTGGGATCGGCCTTCCCATACATTCTGCATTTGGGTGTGTTAATTTACAACATAGACAACAGCATTCCAGATTAGTTGTAACAGCATGCAGTAATATTCCCATTAACCCAACACACCAGGGTTCCAACAGTTGAACAGCAAGCATAACACATGCATATATTGAACAACAGTGGACATTACAATGGCATGCAGGAATGATTGGTGGCAACAGGCCACCAGGATTGTGGTGTTTGAACAGGGCACATGCATCAAAGTAAATGCAATTATTTATAGAACAATAGGACATATGTCCCAACAAATGTTTTCAGGTTACACATACCCATTGAGGTGTGGAATTGCATTGTTTATGCACATAGATTAGGGTGTAAAAAGAAGCCTCCATTAACATCTTATAAGTACTTTTACAGTTCACTACATTACTATTCACTGCAAGTGTATATCCCCTACATGTATTATTACACCAGGCAACTTGCATTAGAATGTGTAATGGTTTGGATAGTTCATTATAGACCTGACCTATATCTGACATACTAACTGTCCAGGTTGCAGATGTTACTGCTACATACTTATATAGTTTATTTATATTTCAATATCTACATATCTGGATGTGTTCATGTAACATTTTCAGTTACATTTCTACTGAACCCTACATTTCATGTAGCACACTCACATTTCTGGATAACACCTTGACAAGCTACTCATGTGCCAGAATTACCTATGCATTCCATCCATTTAGCTACTGTTGGGGACTGTTATATGTTTCACAGCTACTCACACTTCCTTCATCCACTTCATATGTGACTGCACAACCATGGGTTGACAGCACTTATAACAACAGTACTATTTATTTGATGCAAGGGTACAACAACATTTCAATGTGGGTGACACAGACACACTACAAGTATTATACCTTTATTAATTACATTGAACATGTCATTTCTACAGGCTCTCTCCTTTATTTGTCATTACAGTGCATATGGAAGACCTATTCAGGACATATTATACCTTTATTGATAGGTTACAACACTCATTTTCAGGCTCACTCACTCATTATTTTGACAGTACATGCAGAGATACTATTCCAGACTTATTTTACCTTTATGTATGGATTACTACACTCTATTCCTGGCTCTATGACTTATGTCATATGACGGTACATGCAGAGGATTTATTCAGGGAATAAATGTTATATGCTTCACAGCTACTAGCACTTTCTCCATCCTCTTTAAATGGGACTGCACAACTGTGGGTTGACAGCACTTATTACAACAGTACAATTCATTTCATGCAAGGGTACAACAACATTTCAAAGTAAGTGACACAGACATACTCCACATTTCATACCTTTATTAATTACATTGAACAGTCTTTTCTACAGGCTCTCTCCTTTATTTGTACTTACAGTGGATACATATGACCTTTTCAGGACATATTATACCTTCATTGATAGGTTACAACACTCTTTTTCAGGATCACTCACTTATTTTTTGGACAGTACATGCAGGGATACTATCCCAGACTTATTTTACCTTTATTAATGGGTTACTACAGTCTATTCCTGGCACTCTGACTTATGTTATGTAACAGTACATGCAGTGAAGCTAATCAGGGCAATTTATATCTGTATTATTAGGCAACAACAAATTTTTCATGCTTTCTGACATTTATTATATAACAATACATGCAGTATAATTACTAACCTGCCTGGTGGCGCAGCCTTAGCAGCCTATCTGCATAGGCTTACTGATTAGCAGCACGGACACCTACAGCTCTGGAGTAAATGAAGGGATAGTGAGACATACCTATCCATTTAATAGACTATCTTAGCATGTATTACATACTGCATTCCATGGCTACCTACTCAGTACTGGGGCATCGTGCATCCAACGGGCCTCCTGGATCCATTGGTTCAGTAGGTCCTGCTTCCATCTCCTCAGGTCTGCATGGTGGTGACAGACCTGCTCACCAGTTCTTGGGATGCCTGTGCCACTGGTGAGGTCATAAGCCAACCGGTTCCAAGCCTCTTCCTTATACTCCGTTCCTTGGAATTGGCCCTGCAGGAGTTGAGACTCATGATGGTGGATGAGGAGCCAAACCATGTATTTTGACTCCTCGATGCCCCAGTGTTTGCGATCGGAAGGGACTACCCTCTCCAACACCTGACATTCTAACTGGAGATGTGAGCTACAATCAGATATGGTGAGTATTCCCACCTATGGGGCTTAAATATGCCGCATTTCCCGCACTTTTTTGTGATTGGCCGTTTTTGAACATTTTCGGCTGACTGCAGACTTGCTTAGCAATGGTTAATATACCATTTATAAGTATATGTATGTTAACAGTGGATGTTTATCATAAGCTGTCATGGCTTAGTGGTTCAGTACTTTGTTTATGGTGCACAGTGTCCCGGGTTCGAACCTTGTCATTGCTTTTTTTATACTGTCCAGGCAGGCTAGGGGGTGTGGCTGTGTTTAGGCAGTTTTGCCCTGCATTGCTCCACATTGCTCCACATTGCCCAATGTTGCTCCATGTTGCTCTACGGTGCGCTGGTTAGCATGGTGCGCAGCTCCACGCAAACTTATTGCACTGGGTATAGCACTGCTTAACTCTGGGCAACTATATTGCGCTGAGTAAAGCCCTGCTTAGCTGTGGGCAAGTATATTGTGCTGGGTAAAGTGCTGCTTAGCTGTGGGCAAATATATTGCTATGGGTAAAGTGCTGCTTAGCTACGGGCATTTATATGTCATGTTTCTTCTTACATTTCTATATTTACATTTTGTTCACTGATACATAGGCCATTTCAATGCTTTTTAGTAATATTTTAGTCATTTATATGTCAGGTATTATTTCATGTGCTACTTTAAAACATAAAATTGAGGGGAGTGGTGGGTGTCAAACCATGAATGCCTCCTCTTTGTGCAAAGGCTCTACCACTATGCTATTGCTATTTGGATTGATTTGCATAAACATTTGATATTATGCTCTATATTGTCGGCATTGCTGACTCTAGCTAAGCTATGTGCAGACCTGTGCAATCGCGTGAAAATACGGGCAGCTATATCGAGAATTAGAACTAAATTTCTATTTTACAATTTATAACTCTACTGGGGATTTACAATGTGAGGGGGGTTTCTGTTGGGTGTGTTAACATGTGGGTGGACTATTACACTTTTCACATTTCACATACTTGCAGGGGCATATACCTAGGACTGCTCGGCAGTCAGACATGCCCCCTGCCTCCCTGCACGGTCCGTGTTAGACATGGACTGCTGTCAGTGTGCCCTCATGAATATGCATGGCATGCTGACGTCAGTCCATTCCACTGCAGTTTCCGAGTAAGACATTTTTAGTCTTACACAGAGGCTTTGTGAATCCGGGGGATACTATTCATGTCCCCTGTGCAGCATGAGTATTTTCTAAGTATACTTCAGGATGTAGAAATGAATGAAAATACAATAAGCACAGCCTTTCTTTATTGTGGAATGTTATATACTTGAGAATTAACTGGGCAAACTATTCAACATTACATTTTTATGTCCAAATATTAACTAGATATGTCGATCAAAATAATTTAGAACAAATAGCATGAAATCCAGCTGATGAGTAATATAATAAAAAATCCTAAGAACATTTTGTTCCCTGATTATAGTTATACTTCTTATAATTAGCATAAATAATACCATCAACTTTACTCTAACAGTAAAATTAAACTTAATCATAAATAAATATTTATCATAGTTTACTAACCGAACCTATAATGTAGTAAATTATACCCTTATGAAGTGAAGTTGAGGTACTGTCCAGAATGTATAAAACTAATTGACTCAGGACACTGTAAAGAAGTTATTTGATATTATTAACTTCTGCACTTATGAATACATACCATTATGATGCACATACGTAGGCAAATTCAACAGTTTAAAAAAAACTTTCACTGAAATCATGAAATAAATACAAAATACAGCTTAAAAGAAGTTCTGTTGGCTCCTTTTCTGTAGAGGAATGAAAGCATAAGCATGACTCAGACAACTTGAATGAGGATGGTGGTTGAGGTGACAGAAGAATAATAAGATAAGTGCCTGTCTTGTGGAAGGAAGGAAGAGGGGACAAAATTCTTGGGAGGCACTGCAGAATGTGTTTATCATGTTTTAGTTTTATTACAGTTCTGGTATAAGGACCCCAGCACTCCCAGTGGTATATCCCAAGCACAGAACATTCTCATTAGCCATGCCCATGGCACTCTGTGTCTAAGCTAGCACATCATTGTGGTTAGGGGACACACACTAATTTCCAACAACCTCCTCCCAATCACAGCTCACAGCTGATGATCCTGGTTTGTTTATCTCCTCCTGTAAAGTCACGAGGCAGCACAGCCTATGTTAACCAGAAGGCTAGGTCTTCCTGAAGAGGCAGTGTCCACCTGATGTAGGGATATGTAATAGCAGAGGGCTATGCAAGCTTTCCTCACTAAGACCGGGTATCTTATCAAACAAAAAAGTCAGCATGTTTCAGCAAAAAAATATATATTTTTGATTTATTGCAATTAATAATTTAATTGATACCTCTAGCTTCCTCATTATTTTTAAATATTAATTACTGAATATGTTCTAGTTTCAGTTTTTCATTTGAAAACAGACTTCAATTAATAAAAATGATCTTATTTCCCAACATACTATACTTTATACAAACATTAGCGCTTTCTCAAAACAAAGTTTAAAAATATTAAGTAAAACTCTCCAACAGTTTCTGTAGTTTCCCAATAAACACATAATTGCCTTTAGTCATTATACAAAACCTTATGAACGTGGGGGCATACATATTTTAAACTTTGAAACTTATGTAAAGTCAGCAACTTTTATGGTAGTTATAAACTAGCTATATTCTGATTATATGGCAAACTGGAAATCATTATACACATCTATGTTTAAATATAGTAAAATTAAAATGAATGCATCTTCTGCTGAAATTATAGATAATAAAATATGGCAATATATATACATCTATATGCAATACAATATTAACTATCCAACACAAACTAGGTTTACCATCATAATGTTGAGCACACATTGCTCGACACTGCATATGAGCTATATCTTTAAGCAAATCTCATACTGCCGATCAGTCAAAATGTTGCAAAATCACCAAATATCGACATTTCCCACTGCTCTACACCTAAAAACAAGTGCTAACAAGGGTCAAAAAGGGGCAAAATTTTGCGGTTCAGAACATTCGCATTCAGCATTTTCAGCAGTCACAGGTCGGTGTTCGAATTCGCAGTTTCACGCAGTGTGCATTCAACATTATGATGGTAAACCCACAAACTACATTAACTTCATTAAAAAAAATGAAGTCTTTAACTTTTATAAATACAGATTAAAAATTTTGGTTTGATACATTGATCCATTTATATAAATAACATTTTTAAACTGTGCTAATCTACAACAAATAATCAGTTGTAACAATAAAAATGTTATTACTAGGAAAATTGTCTTAAAGGATCTGAAACAAAAACAATAGAATCTTTATTCTTATAACTTCCCCTAGACCATCAATATTGATTGTGTGTACAAGATACAAAAAAATCACGTGGTCACTCAATGCTACTAATGTGTTCCAGACCAGCACATACCATCTGTACCTAACATGCAGTACCATGGCTACATTCACCATTTCACAGCCAGTTGTTACATGGGTTTGTAAGGTGCACAATAGGGGGCATTGCATACCATGAATGTGTACTGTGTCGAAGAGTGTCGCACAGCCACATGTGAGGCATCTACCCCTCAGGTATGGTATGTGTGCTGTGTGGATGAAGTGTGGGAAACTGTAGTGTGACCTTACAGTGGATGTCTGAATATGCCATGTGTGGCATGTTAATGTGTACTGTGTATGACAGTGTTGTGTATGTTGTGTGCATGTGTATCGACTCTGCCTATCCAATGTCCACATCAGTGTTGACACACTTCTGTGGACTGCTCTCTGTATTGTATGTGATTTAGGCAGCTACCCACATTACTGGGATGTGCATAGTCTCACAGCAAACATCCACAGCATGCATTATGCATATGTGTGTTAAGTGTACATGACCTACACCTCACCTATGACATGCACATTTAATTAGCAGTATTAAAGGTAGAACACACTCAATTGTTGACAGTCACAGGCCTACAGATTGTATTCCTATTTATTAACATTGCACAACACTAGGCATCACATTGTATAACTACACAGTGCATATCTCACATAAGCATGCTCTAACAGTTGTGGTAACAGTACTCTACAGCTATGCCATGTTACCTGCATGCTCCGTGTCAGCCTGCTGGGTGACTCCGGCCTCCATGATGACACATGTTAGTTGTTGCAATTGTTGTTGACCAAGAGTCACCTGGCTCAGGAGCAACTCCTCCACTCTGGTGAGGGGGGGATGGATGGCTACCCCCCCACCTGTGGTAAGCTGCTGTCTGGGATATCAGATGCATGCTGCCGGACATGTCTAATTAAATCACTGCAGTGATGGCGTACCTGCTCATATGTCCGGTTATGCATGCCTATGTCATTTACCCGATGGACAAGCTCCTGCCACTGTGCAGTCCACTCCTGCTGGTCCTGGCTGGTTCTGGAGAACAGCAGGTAATACTGCTGCACCAGGCTTGCAGTTAATACCTCCTCCTCCACCATGTTATAGGCAGGATTTCTATGGTGGGACATAGCCCTGGACGACAATGAAACAAATTGTGTGAGCAAGTCATGAGGCACACGTATATTACTAATGTACAGTTATCCCTTAACCACCATGTATAGCAACCTATTGGCTGTCAGAAGATACACACTTTCAAGAACACATGTCAGTACTCAACACACAACCGGCTGACAGTGCCTAGCACACTCTATATATCTAACCATGTTTTGCACAGCATAAATCTTACAACAGTATGTAATACTACACTACAGTACACGGCACACTGTATGCAACACAATGTACAACCCAAACACAGGAGGTATATATCATGCTAATGCATCATGATAAGTGTTATCCATTGCAATGATTGTGAAGTCCAGTGACAGTCTCACTAGTATACCACACTAGTTATTGGTGGCAGACCCCTGCCTAACACATGTGCTCATTGATGACTTTAGGTGGCATACTGCTGTACTACACTTTACATGTTTCCAGATACACACCTATATCCTGTAACACACATATGACCAAGGCCATGGTACAGGCATGCACACACACACATCCGACATACACACCGGACACATAGTTATAGTGACACAGGTGACCTTTACCTGTGTACCTTACAGTGCTGTGTGGCAGTAGTAACGAGACCGTTTGTCTGAGGTATGTAATCTCTGAGGACTACAGGGGACACGTGGAGCATTGGTTCCAATCAGTGTGGAGGTAGACCATACTGTGCTGTTTAGGCATACAGCTGCAGGTAGTACTACAGTTCATACAGGGGTTGGATTCACCAGCAGTAGCACTCAATAAGCATGCATGTACTGCTTTGGCCTACAATGGGCACCATAGTCAACAACAATGTCAGGACATGTCAGGACATATGGCATGCAGCTTTGTCAGCCTAGCAATTGTATACACAGCTTTTGCTGGGATCACAGCTATGACACATACTACCATGACAAATGCATTTTCCCACTGTGCTAGTACACATAAACCTAACTCTGACGCATTCACCAACACATGCACCATCACACTCAGTCAAGACCACATAGCAATTCTGGTTACAGGTACATGTGGGTGTGTATCAACTCATAGGTAGGTATGAGGCTATTGGCCCTAGGGCCTATGGAAGCCTAGCCATATGCTACCCTAGCCTGTGACACACAGGTCATTGCATGTCACGTGGCCCTGTCAAGCGGTGTCACAGAGGTGAATGCCTGGCTGTATTCACTATCTCCCATACAATCTTCATGATTAAGATGACTGCTGATTGGGAGCTTTGTTTGCTATGTATAGTTCATTTGTTCCAGGGTATGGGAAGTCTCTGTGATGGGAACCTATCCCTACAGCATGTGCTGTTTATTGTGGTCAGAAGGTTTGGGTCCCTAGAGCATGTAGCACGTAGGGATTATGATCCGACTACGTGCAGCATGTCCAACAGCTCTGGTTTTTACATAGCTTAGTATGTCAGGCAATCATCACCTCTGGGTAGGCGGTATGCGACACAGTGTAGTTGTGTGTTTGTGGGATGGTCTGCATAGTGGATCTGTATAGTGCCTCTGTTTAGGGCTGGTATTACTCTTTGTGAGGTATGTCTTTGTCATTTCCTGTAGGTCTGGATGTCTTGTGAGGTACATACCACATGGGACATTACACCCTGTAATGGGCTTTATGTGTGATGGGTTGAAGTGAACACTTACCTATATTTCCCTGGATGACACACCTTTTGTGATGAGGTGTGGCAGGTCGACAGATTACATGACTAGTGTGTCACTGTGATTATCGAAGGGGAGACTACAGTCCACCTGTGTCCCATGGTCTCTTATCACACTTTCGGTATTAGGTGGACTACCACCTATATGGTGGTTTACATGTGCGGAGCTTTTTCCAGTAGGGATACCACAGCAGTGTCAACTGGGGTCCACAGCTTTGTCAACAGCCATCTGTCACAGTAATTATGACCATGTTACTCTCTCTCTCTATATATATATATATATATATATATATATATATATATATATATATATATACACATATATATGTATTTCTGATACATATGTTTACACACATATACACAAACAAACATTGGTGTACATAGTGATATCCATATAGGCACATAAACAGTCCACCTTTCATGGTGGAAATGTCAATTATGCGAAGGATGCAAGGTATACTGTTATGTACTCATATTCCACAGTGTTGTGCGGAATGCATTGGAGGTGTACTTAGCACACATAGCTTTAGCAGGCCTCACTGGCTGCAACACTACGAGCCTGACAATTCATACCCACTGCGTTTAACCACAGTTCATATACCAGCACTGTATGCTGACTTGTTTTCCACACACTACAACTTACAGCGGAGTATGCACAGAACAGCCTTCAGCAACATTTGTATGTCCACCCTTCACAAACAGATGCAGTATGTCCCTTGCTCTATGCACATATACAGATGCTAATATATGCGACACAGACAGATCTCTCCGTATGTGTGTGCCATACACACACAAGGTCCACACTGTTCTGTGTCCATGGACCTCACAGATGACCTGCTGAGCCCTGCTGCAACATGAACAGGTGTCACATGTGACTGCACAGTAATATTACAGGGTGTATATATAGCTGACACTACTTATTTGCCATACTAGCCTGGTACAGCTGTTGCCAATACCAGCCTACATGTTGATATGACTATCATGCATTTGTTACTCTGTCACATCCATGTTTTTATAGCTGTATGTGCTACACCCCCAAACAGACATTGTACACACTACTGTACAGGACACAGATGACATGGTTCAGATGTTTGACATTTAATGCTGAGCTACATATGTCACACTTGTGTCCCACTGCACACAGCTGCACAGTAAAATGTCCATGGCAGTATATTTGCAGGGTATCTGTGCATAGATACATACTGCTGCCACATATTGCTGTTTCAAACTATGTAGTGTAGTCTTCAAAAACATCTACTACATGCCAGTAAATACATATCTGTTACGTACCTTTCCTTTGTATGTATTTGTAGCTCCCACATTGCTGTGTGTTCAGCTTTGATTGATGTTTTTTTTTGTTTTATTTTTTTATTATTATTATTTTTTTTTATATTGTATTAGTTATTTTTTTCCACTGGTGTGGGTGGGGGTGTATGTCTCTCTCTTTGTCTCTGTCTCTCTCACTCTGCAGCTGCAATGTGATGATTGCATGTGTGGCCAGCAAGTACAGCCTGCTTATATAGGTATCTGCACATGTGCATGTGATGGCCTCTGCACCAATTGGTGTCTGCCATTTGGTGATTGCATGCAGTCTGCTGTGTGGTAATTGCAGTATTCACTGTCATAGCAACCCAATGCTATAAATTGCTATGTCAGGTAGGTGTAACCCTTTTAGCTTTCCAGAGTGGGGCCCATGCTTCTTTGCTGTGGAGACCGATGTGTAAGTCAGAAGGTTGGTATGGTTCTTATATCTGACGCTAGGGGTGTGGCCAGTGACATCTTTGTTGTACTCTGACTTGGATGTTGCCACTTCCACTACACAGTTGTCAGTGTATAAGTGTACTCACCCCTACATTTTCTAACACAAGATACATGGGGGTATGTAGTTTCTTTACTACTGATACAATTTACTGCCATACATAAGTAGTTATTGGGATGTATTCTTTTGGCACATTAACTGTTTGTGAACTGGTATACTGTGATAATTTATTCACACACTCAACTGTGTGGGGGTTGTGTAGTGCTGCTGTAACAGTATTTACTGCTAGAATGTCTGGTTCTGTTATCACAGTCATGTAATGCAATTCTACAACAACTGCTGGTATAGTTCCACAGGACAGGTTTTGTGTTACAGCATTCCTACCTTAAGTTTATATTCACACATTCTGGTACATGATATATATTTTTCAGCAACATCTTACTGTACACATCACTCTCATGTAATGCAGTTTCACAGCAAGTGATGGTACGGATCCACAGAACAAGCTTTGTTTTATGGCCTTCCTATTTTTCCTTTACATTAACTCATTGTAATGCATGATATATTTATTTCAGCACCAGGTTATTGTATATCTGCTGTGGCTTAGTGATACTTCATGCAGTCTAGTGTGTCCAAGTTCTAGGGTTCGAGACTGACAGAGGTGTTTTATTTTGCTGTTGAGCATAACAAGGGCCCTGACATACAGAGTTATCGAGGCACTTTTAAGCAGTTGTAAGCGGGTTTGCACGGTTTTGCGCAATGCTTAGCGATGCTTAGCTAAGGGCATACATGTGCACACTTGCTCAAACCCACTTACTTCTGCTTAAAAGTGCTTACTCCCGCTAACCCCCATGCTAATTTCTTTGAAAGTAAAGAAAATGGGGAGACAGGAAAGTGGTGAAAAAGGGGGCACAAAGAGGGAAAGACAGTAGGAAAACAAGCTTGGGATGTGCAGGAAGGGGTGTAGGGAAGGCCCATAGCTGCCTATTTCTTTACCAGCAACAGCTGTGCATATGATGCTAATTTGGAGGGAAATTTGGAGCCTTCTACCCCTGAGAGAGAGGTGAGGAAAACAAAGTATGTTGTACTGCCAATTCTAATTATCTGCTTATGTGTCCAGCGGACAAGTGTGTGAGATGGGCAGATATGTATGGGGCGTAATTTTTTGTGGGTACAGATTGCCCTTTTTTTTTTTTATCAGGTGGAATGTGAGGTATGGAAGTAGGTATATTTGGGGAGGTAGGTTGGGGAGGTAAACAGACAAGACAAGCAAGACACATACAGGGGTGGAGTATGACACATAGGGTAGGTGAACACAATTGATGGGGATGGATGTTTGGAAATCACAAGCCCATGAGCCCACAGATGGTAACAGTGGGACTGAGATCCCCACCAATGGGCAGTCTCCACTGCTCCTTCACAGCCCCGATGGTGGCTGTGCTGGGGGCTTCATAGGAGGGGCAGGCTCACCCGTGATATGCGCCACTCTCACCTCGAGCTGGCATAAGGGATCAGTGACTAAACGCTGGATCTCCATACTCACCACAACCAGGACCCTTCGGAGGGTGACAGGTGGCCCTTCTCTGCCCACGCTTGCAGGGGTGGGACGAGCCCCATCCCCTGCAGCGCTTCCACCCAAACGTGGCACAGGACCAACAGAGGAGGGTGGCCCGGGCTGGGCACCAGTACTGCTGGTGCCAGGTGCAATCACCAGCTGAGGAGGGAGAGGTGGGTCCGCTGGGATCAGCCTTCCCATACATTCTGTATCTGGGTGTGTTAATTTACAATATAGACAACAGCATTCCAGATTAGTTGTAACAGCATGCAGTAATATTCCCATTAACCCAACACACCAGGGTTCCAACAGCTGAACAGCAAGCATAACACATGCATATATTGAACAACAGTGGACATTACAATGGCATGCAGGAATGATTGGTGGCAACAGGCCACCAGGATTGTGGTGTTTGAACAGGGCACATGCATCAAAGTAAATGCAATTATTTATAGAACAATAGGACATATGTCCCAACAAATGTTTTCAGGTTACACATACCCATTGAGGTGTGGAATTGCATTGTTTACGCACATAGATTAGGGTGTAAAAAGGAGCCTCCATTAACATCTTATAAGTACTTTTACAGTTCACTACATTACTATTCACTGCAAGTGTATATCCCCTACATGTATTATTACACCAGGCAACTTGCATTAGAATGTGTAATGGTTTGGATAGTTCATTATAGACCTGACCTATATCTGACATACTAACTGTCCAGGTTGCAGATGTTACTGCTACATACTTATATAGTTTATTTATATTTCAATATCTACATATCTGGATGTGTTCACTTAACATTTTCAGTTACATTTCTACTGAACCCTACATTTCATGTAGCACACTCACATTTCTGGATAACACCTTGACAACCTACTCATGTGCCAGAATTACCTATGCATTCCAGCCATTTAGCTACTGGTGGGGACCGTTATATGTTTCACAGCTACTCACACTTCCTTCATCCACTTCATATGTGACTGCACAACCATGGGTTGACAGCACTTATAACAACAGTACTATTTATTTGATGCAAGGGTACAACAACATTTCAATGTGGGTGACACAGACACACTACAAGTATTATACCTTTATTAATTACATTGCACAGTCATTTCTACAGGCTCTCTCCTTTATTTGTCATTACAGTGCATATGGAAGACCTATTCAGGACATATTATACCTTTATTGATAGGTTACAACACTCATTTTCAGACTCACTCACTCATTATTTTGACAGTACATGCAGAGATACTATTCCAGACTTATTTTACCTTTATGTATGGATTACTACACTCTATTCCTGGCTCTATGACTTATGTCATATGACGGTACATGCAGAGGATTTATTCAGGGAATAAATGTTATATGCTTCACAGCTACTAACACTTCTCCCATCCTCTTTATATGGGACTGCACAACTGTGGGTTGACAGCACTTATTACAACAGTACAATTCATTTCATGCAAGGGTACAACAACATTCCAAAGTAAGTGACACAGACATACTCCACATTTCATACCTTTATTAATTACATTGAACAGTCTTTTCTACAGGCTCTCTCCTTTATTTGTACTTACAGTGGATACAGATGACCTTTTCAGGACATATTATTCCTTCATTGATAGGTTACAACACTCTTTTTCAGGCTCACTCACTTATTTTTTGGACAGTACATGCAGAGATACTATCCCAGACTTATTTTACCTTTATTAATGGGTTACTACACTCTATTCCTGGCACTCTGACTTATGTTATGTAACAGTACATGTAGTGAAGCTATTCAGGGCAATTTATATCTGTATTATTAGGCAACAACACATTTTTCATGCTTTCTGACATTTATTATATAACAATACATGCAGTATAATTACTAACCTGCCTGGTGGCGCAGCCTTAGCAGCCTATCTGCATAGGCTTGCTGATTAGCGGCACGGACACCTACAGCTGTGGAGTAAATGAAGGGATAGTGAGACATACCTATCCATTTAATAGACTATCTTAGCATGTCTTACATACTGCATTCCATGGCTACCTACTCAGTACTGGGGCATCGTGCATCCAACGGGCCTCCTGGATCCATTGGTTCAGTAGGTCCTGCTTCCATCTCCTCAGGTCTGCATGGTGGTGACAGACCTGCTCACCAGTCCTTGGGATGCCTGTGCCACTGGTGAGGTCATAAGCCAACCGGTTCCAAGCCTCTGCCTTATACTCCGTTCCTTGGAATTGGCCCTGCAGGAGTTGAGACTCATGATGGTGGATGAGGAGCCAAACCATGTATTTTGACTCCTCGATGCCCCAGTGTTGCGATCAGAAGGGACTACCCTCTCCAACACCTGACATTCTAACTGCAGATGTGAGCTACAATCAGATATGGTGAGTATTCCCGCCTATGGGGCTTAAATATGCCGCATTTCCCACACTTTTTTGTGATTGGCCGCTTTTGAACATTTTCGGCTGACTGCAGACTTGCTTAGCAATGGTTAATATACCATTTATAAGTATATGTATGTTATCAGTGGATGTTTATCATAAGCTGTCATGGCTTAGTGGTTCAGTACTTTGTTTATGGTGCACAGTGTCCCGGGTTCGAACCTTATCATTGCTTTTTCTTTAAACTGTCCAGGAAGGCTAGGGGGTGTGGCTGTGTTTAGGCAGCTTTGCTCTACATTGTCCCACATTGCTCCACATTGCTCAACGTTGCTCCACGTTGCTCTACGGTGTGCTGGTTAGCACGGTGCACAGCTCCACGCAAACTTATTGCACTGGGTATAGCACTGCTTAACTCTGGGCAACTATATTGTGCTGGGTAAAGCCCTGCTTAGCTGTGGGCAAGTATATTGTGCTGGGTAAAGCGCTGCTTAGCTGTGGGCAAATATATTGCTATGGGTAAAGCGCTGCTTAGCTACGGGCATTTATATGTCATGTTTCTTCTTACATTTCTATATTTACATTTTGTTCACTGATACATAGGCCATTTCAATGCTTTTTAGTAATATTTTAGTCATTTATATGTCAGGTATTATTTCATGTGCTACTTTAAAACATAAAATTGAGGGGAGTGGTGGGTGTCGAACCATGAATGCCTCCTCTTTGTGCAAAGGCTCTACCACTATGCTATTGCTATTTGGATTGATTTGCATAAACATTTGATATTATGCTCTATATTGTCGGCATTGCTGACTCTAGCTAAGCTATGTGCAGACCCGTGCAATCGCGTGAAAATACGGGCAGCTATATCGAGAATTGGAACTAAATTTCAATTTTACAATTTATAACTCTACTGGGGATTTACAATGTGAGGGGGTTTTGTGTTGGGTGTGTTAACATGTGGGCGGACTATTACACTTTTCACATTTCACATACTTGCAGGGGCATGTACCTAGGACTGCTCGGCAGTCGGACATGCCCCCTGCACGGTCCATGTTAGACATGGACTGCTGTCAGTGTGCCCTCATGAATATGCATGGCATGCTGACATCAGTCCATTCAACTGCAGTTTCCGAGTAAGACATTTTTATTCTTACACAGAGGCTTCGTGAATCCGGGGGATACTATTCATGTCCCCTGTGCAGCATGAATATTTTCTAATTATACTTCAGGATGTAGAAATGAATGAAAATACAATAAGCACAGCCTTTCTTTATTGTGGAATGTTATATACTTGAGAATTAACTGGGCAAACTATTCAACATTACATTTTTATGTCCAAATATTAACTAAATATGTCGATCAAAATAATTTAGAACAAATAGCATGAAATCCAGCTGATGTATAATATAATAAAAAATCCTAAGAACATTTTGTTCCTTGATTATAGTTATACTTCTTATAATTAGCATAAATAATACCATCAACTTTACTCTAACAGTAAAATTAAACTTAATCATAAATAAATAATATTTATCATAGTTTACTAACAGAACCTATAATGCAGTAAATTATACCCTTATGAAGTGAAGTTGAGGTACTGTCCAGAATGTATAAAACTAATTGACTCAGGACACTGTAAAGAAGTTATTTGATATTATTAACTTCTGCACTTATGAATACATACCATTATGATGCACATACATAGGCAAATTCAACAGTTAAAAAAAAACGTTCACTGAAATCATGAAATAAATACAAAATACAGCTTAAAAGAAGTTCTGTTGGCTCCTTTTCTGTAGAGGAATGAAAGCATAAGCATGACTCAGACAACTTGAATGAGGATGGTGGTTGAGGTGACAGAAGAATAATAAGATAAGTGCCTGTCTTGTGGAAGGAAGGAAGAGGGGACAACATTCTTGGGAGGCACTGCAGAATGTGTTTATCATGTTTTAGTTTTATTACAGTTCTGGTATAAGGACCCCAGCACTCCCAGTGGTATAGCCCAAGCACAGAACATTCTCATTAGCCATGCCCATGGCACTCCCACATGCAGTTGTGTCTAAGCTAGCACATCATTGTGGTTAGGGGACACACACTAATTTCCAACAACCTCCTCCCAATCACAGCTCACAGCTGATGATCCTTGTTTGTTTATCTCCTCCTGTAAAGTCACGAGGCAGCACAGCCTATGTTAACCAGAAGGCTATGTCTTCCTGAAGAGGCAGTGTCCACCTGATGTAGGGATATGCAATAGCAGAGGACTATGCAAGCTTTCCTCACTAAGACCGGGTATCTTATCAAACAAAAAAGTCAGCATGTTTCAACAAAAAAAATATATTTTTGATTTATTGCAATTAATAATTTAATTGATACCTCTAGCTTCCTCATTATTTTTAAATATTAATTACTGAATATGTTCTAGTTTCAGTTTTTCATTTGAAAACAGACTTCAATTAATAAAAATGATCTTATTTCCCAACATACTATACTTTATACAAACATTAGCGCTTTCTCAAAACAAAGTTTAAAAATATTAAATAAAACTCTCCAACAGTTTCTGTAGTTTCCCAATAAACACATAATTGCCTTTAGTCATTATACAAAACCTTATGAACGTGGGGGCATACATATTTTAAACTTTGAAACTTATGTAAAGTCAGCAACTTTTATGGTAGTTATAAACTAGCTATATTCTGATTATATGGCAAACTGGAAATCATTATACACATCTATGTTTAAATATAGTAAAATTAAAATGAATGTATCTTCTGCTGAAATTATAGATAATAAAATATGGCAATATCTATACATCTATATGCAATACAATATTAACTATCCAACACAAACTAGGTTTACCATCATAATGTTGAGCACACATTGCTCGACACTGCATATGAGCTACATCTTTAAGCAAATCTCATACTGCCGATCAGTCAAAATGTCGCAAAATCACCAAATATCAACATTTCCCACTGCTCTACACCTAAAAACAAGTGCTAACAAGGGTCAACAAGGGGGCGAAATTTTGCGGTTCAAAACATTGGCATTCAGCATTTTCAGCAGTCACAGGTTGGTGTTCGAATTCTCAGTGTCAAGCAGTGTGCATTCAACATTATGATGGTAAACCCACAAACTACATTAACTTCATTAAAAAAATGAAGTCTTTAATTTTTATAAATACAGATTAAAAATTTTGGTTTGATACATTGATCCATTTATATAAATAACATTTTTTAAACTGTGCTAATCTACAACAAATAATCAGTTGGAACAATAAAAATGTTATTACTAGGAAAATTGTCTTAAAGGAGCTGAAACAAAAACAATAGAATCTTTATTCTTATAACTTCCCCTAGACCATCAATATTGATTGTGTGTACAAGATACAAAAAAATCATGTACAAACTAAATTCTTAAGATTATCTAAATCTCATTATAAGGAACCCCCAAAATTAATATATTTGCTTTCACAAATTTAATGGAACAAGTCCTCAAAATATATTTGGCAAATTGTACAGAATCCTTAATTTATATAGCAATAATCTATATAATAATTAATTGGAGCTCATTTCTTTTTTGAAACAAATAAAATATTTATTAAAATGAGTAAAAAATAATTATTTAGATTCAATTTTTGCATATACTTACTTAAAAATTCTTACACAGAGCATTTTAAACATCAAACAGAATAGCTAAATTTGGAGTAAACGGTAACACTGAATGTTGAAGATGTAAAGAATTTTGTAAAGCTGATTGGTTACAGTTGTTTTACACTTGTTCTTCACTTACTTTCTATTCAAGCAATATAAATAACTTTCTTTAAGCATCATGGAAGGACAGTTAAACAACATGTTTGTATTATTTAATATTTTCTGAAAAATGATATCCAGACAAAGAAAATAATTATTTACCCTGGACAGTTATGGCAATATCAAGAATGACAATAACTAAAAGATGGTAAAGAATTCTTCACCTCTGTTGAAAGATTTTTTTTTTGCATCTTTTCAACAAAATCATCCAGAAAGAGATCTACAAAAGAAAACGTGGACTTCTATATATACTTTAAATTTCCAATTAACTATTTAATACTGAATTATTAACAAGTTACATCTTTGTAGTTTTAAAAGCCTCTGTATTAGTTCACCTTCAGACATGCATTGTATACATTACAAATAGTTTTGGTTAACTGAATTTAATGTTACAGTGTCATTTTTTGTTTCTCCAAATCTCAATAAAATATTTAAGCAAAAAAATTCTTACAAAATTTACTATAACCACAAAGAAAATGAAGCCTAAAATACAGAAATGCTTTATTAAATCTCCCATGTTTAACTATGAATTCCATTTGATTTCAAATGTTAAATGGAATAATAGGGTATTCTTAATTACATCATCATCAATACCCTTATTCCCATTTTTTACATGGGGGTTCATGTGTTTTGCCAACTGTCATGATCTCTTGATTCTTTGCCAACCTCCTACCTTCTTTAAGAGTCATGCTTAACTGTTGCAGGTCTTTTCTCACAAATTCCATCAATTTTTGTTGGCTACTCTTATTTCCTCTTGCATCTTCCTTTCTGTCCCATCTTCTTTATCTGATTTCTTCTGCTTTCCTGCACATATGCCTGAATTACTGTAATCTGTTCTCTTTGACTTACTCTGTAATTGGAGAAGCAAATAAGTGGTATAAAAGTGCTTACCAAAAGAACAAGTAAACCAAAAATAAGCACCCTGGATGTCAGTCTCAAGTCCATTTATTGTATAAAATCAGTTGAGCATTTTCATCAAACACAGTTGACTTCATCAGAACAAAGAATTTTCTTGAAAAAACAGTTTAAATATTGTTAAAACAATCATGATTGGTAGAAAAACAACCAATAAAAACCCATAAATTAGCATACATCATGTATATTAATGCTTAAAATAAATTAGTAAAAAAACATGTGATCAATGTTGTTCACTTTCATGATGGTATAATTTAAAAGGGCTTAAACTTGTTCTGCTTTTTCTTTAAAACTGGTAGGATAGTCAGATAGTCATTCAATCCCGGGTGTATATTTGCAGCCAGCCTTAACTGCCACAACAACACTTTTTTACACAGTACATTTTGCCAATCCCCCCTCTAGAATCAATCTGCACAACATCCAAAATGGCAAACTTAAAAGCAGAAAAGCTTTCACAATGTAAGCTATGCCTAAACAGAGCATTAGTTTCCTTCTTATTTTTTACATCATATAAATGCTCATATATTCTAGATTTAAGAAGCCTCTCAGTTTTTCAAACATAAAATGCAATACGTGTTACATTTCGCAATATATATTAGTTTGCTAGAAAAACAGTTACCTTTCTTAAAAAACAAAAAAAGTAAGTATCAGATGTTTTTACTGCCAATATATTTTACAGGGTACATCTATAACTTTGGCTAACCAAAATGGCAACACTTTGTTTTTTAAGAAAGGTAACCGTTTTTCTAGCAAACTAGTATATCTTGCGAAATGCAACACATGTATTGCATTTTATGTTGGAAAAACTGAGAGGCTTCTTAAATCTATAATAAATGAGCATTCATATGATGTAAAAAACAAGAAGGAAACTAATGCTCTGTTTAGGGATAGCTTACATTGTGAAAGCTTTTCTGGTTTTAAGTCTGCCATTTTGGATGTTGTGTAGATAGATTCTAGAGGGGGGATTGTCAAAATGTATTGTGTAAAAAAGAGTTGTTGTGGCAGTTAAGGCTGCCTGCTAATATACATCCAGGTTTGAATGACTATCTGACTATCCTGCCAGTTTTAAAAGAAAAAGCAGGACAAGTTTAAGCCCTTTTTCATTATACCATCATGAAAGTGAACAACATTGATCAAATTTTTTTACTAATTTATTTTAAGCATTAATATTCATGATTTATGCTAATTTATGGGGTTTTATTGGTTGTTTTTCTACCTACCAATTATGATTGTTTTAACAATATTTAAACTGTTTTTTCAAGAAAGTTCTTTGTTCTGATGAAGTCAACTGTGTTTGATGAAAGCGCTCAACTGATTTTATACAATAAACAGACTTGAGACTGACATCCAGGGTGCTTATTTTTGGTTTACTTACTCTGTAATTGGAGTTGATTGGGCTTCTACTCTGATGTCCTCATTTCTTCCTTTGTCAACAGAGTTCATCCCATCACCTATCTCACTTCATCTCCAGCACTTCTAGCTTCCCCAACTGTCTTGCCTTCACTGCCCATGTTTCTGTTCCATACAGTAGTCATGGCCATACTACTGCTTTGTAACTTAGTTTTCAGCTTCTTTGGCATTATTCTGTCCATACTAACCATGACACTCAGGATTAGATTACTGCGGCCTCTCTGATTCTAACCTTGACCTCATCATTCAGACTTCTCTTATTCTCAACCATTCCTCAAAGATACGTGAAGCTTTTAACTTCTACAATTTCCCCTTCTATCTGAATTTTCAGCTTATTCTGGTTTCCCAATTTGTTGCCATGACAACTGTTGTATCTATTCTTAGTTTCATCCTGCTTACCTTTTTTCTGCATTCCATTCCTATTATTTACTGAAGTTCTTTATCAAAGTCTGCCTGTAATGCCACATCATCTGCATACAGCAGCTTTGTTGATCTCTCCTATCCAACCTGTTTGCTGATGTAGCCCATCACCAATATCAACAACAATAGACTAAGATATGAACCCTGATGCACATCCAGTCCAACTGGGAACCCTTCTGTGAGTCCAAACAATGTCTGTACTTGTGTCATTGGGTCATGGTACATAACCTGCATTAATACTATTAAAATTTCTGGGATTTCAAACCATTGTAGGACTGTCCAAATCAGTTTTCTTCGGACCTTGTCATATGCTATCTCCAAGTCTAGGAATGCCCAGTTGCACTCATTCCTTATCTCTAGCAGTTCTCATGTACATCTCTCACTGCAAACATCAGGTCAGTTGTGCTGCAACCAGATTTAAATCCAAACTGTTTATTCAGTGCTGCAGTTTTAGCTTTTAAATAAGCTGCCTAAAACAGATTGAAAACATGGAACTCCCTATTAGAAACATTGTAACTTGAAAATCTTGAAAATATTAAACTATTTAGAAAGGCATCAAGGAAATGTCATCATGCTCTGATTCTTTAAGTTTAATTAAATGAATCCACTGCCTGCTCTTTAACCTAATGTGTGATCTAGAAAATTTATGCCTGGGCTGTACTACTGAAAGTGCTAGGATGCCAATATCAGGATTATAATAATAATGAAATGTGGTAGATGTAGTCTGATGTGTCTTCTAGCATTATGAAATAAGCTCTCCCTTTAAATCATAGCAAGCAATTTGTTTTTTTTTTACTTCATACTAAATATTATTGGTACATATATTAGAAGTGGAAAAATATCAATGTGAGATTATGCTTTAAGTCATAAGCTTGGAGAGTGAAATTATGAACTTATAAACCTAAGAACAAAAGGAATTCAAGAAAATTCATTCAACCCTAACAAGCTAAAAGGAAAAATGCTGTCAAAAGATACCTTAAGTCCAGAAGCAGGAATTTTGCCAGAGATGGGTAAGAAACGTTTCTTGCTTTAGACAGAGCATATGAGCAGTCAAGTTCATTTTTCTTTTTCTCTTTGTAAGCTGTATTTATAAGGGTGTTTTTACACTGTTTTTAAGATGCACTTTGCTTATAAAGTGAATTGTTAATACGTCTTGGAGTCATCATTGTGTACTGCCTTGCGTCCGCTTTATTTGGTTTGTGAACTGCTGTTTCATTTCCATTTAGTTTGTTTATCATGGACGTAAGCGATCAGCTGTGCAACACAGACGGAGCCGACTTACAGACCGTGAGATCAGTTTCTTTATTAGCTCAAACAGTGACTGAGATCGAAAATAGTTGACAAGATGATTAATGATTCTGTGTGTTCGAATCAGAGAACTCTTACTAACACACAGTCAACTATTTGTTCTACTATTCCTCCTGGTCAGAGAACTGGTTGCCATAGTGATGTTGGCGAGGGAGGGACTAGCCTCAATTCAATCAGTGGATCTGTTCAACAGGTGCACAATGTGCATGAATCATGGCATGACGATAACGTTAACATCTCTGTGGAATATTGGCTAAAGACTGAGTTTGGTCTTAACCATGTGAGAGATATCACAGCTGGGAATCAGGGGACATTAGATCAACAAATGTTTTCCTTTAGAGGATTAGTATTTAAATACAAGAAACTTCAATTAGAGAATGAATATCTACTTGAATGTGCAAAATGAGAACAAAACCCTAAGGGACTCCGTATGTGGAAGTACCCCACCGGCTTACAGAAGGACTCACATTTACACAAAGAATTGTTGCAGTTTTTCAATAGACAAGGTTGTGAATTATTACATATTTTGATAACTGATAATAATAGAAAAATGTCTTTATTATTAAGAGAAATTAATCAATTAGATGTTAGCATAAAAAATGATTTGCTATTTGAAGTTAAAAGAAGTTACTTTAATGCTTTATTTAACAATGTTAACACTGAGTTGCTTGAACTTAAGAATAGGAAAGAGGAAGTTACTAAGAGACAAGCTAGAATATGAAGAGGGAAAAGCTTATCCAGATCCACCGAGGGGGCAACAAAACCAAACTAGGGAAAATAGTGGTATACAAATACAAAGATATGACAGTGAAATACATGATCAGGACAATACTGATGCTGAATCCCCTTTAGAGCAGGCCCCATTATGGAGATCAGAGAGGTTAATGAATCAGAGACAGGGGAGGCAGAACTATTACAACTATGGGAACAATTCCCGGACTGCCCCACGGAGGGGGAGATGGGGAGCATACCAGAGATAAATAGTTTTAGTGATATCAATAACAGCAAATATAGCATTGTTTTGAATGTTATAGGAGACTTTAGTATATACAGTTATAGTCAGTTGCAAGTCAATACTGAATGGGCTGATCTATTAGCTAAGGGTATGAATTTTGTACCAGCAAGAAAGGTATGCGTGGTTGATTCCATCCTACAGTTGAGACTCTTCACTAGGAAGTTAAATTTAGCTTTATTTTTTCATAATCCTAATAATATAATGATGGATCTTTCGAGTCTTAGGAGACCAAGTACATTCTACCCTCCAACCCACCCCTTAGTTCAACTTTTTGAAGGGCTGTGTGAGGCTGATATTAGGAAATTATTAGATAAGAGGAATAACTTCATTGGTATGGAAAATCTTAATAGTAGAGAAGCAGCCATTCTAAAAGAAATTATTCAACAGCATAATGTTAGATTTATGAAACCGGATAAGGGTGGGGGTATAGTTATGATGAATATAGATGATTACAACAGCAAAATGTTTGAATTACTTTATAGTGAAGTATACTTTGAGGCCTCATGTAATGAATTGAATTTAGCGTAGTGTAACATTGATTTTGAACTGGAACAATTGTTAATAAATGGTCAAATAACCCCAGAGACCCATGAGTATTTAGTGACTGAACACCCCAGAATACCAACAATATTTGGAGTGCCTAAAATACATAAATCTATTTCGAATCCACCTTTATGACCTATTGTGGATGCTAAGGCCTCAAAAACTTTTAGCATAGCTAAATTTATTGACAATAAAGTGAAAAATGTTCTTGAAAGTCGTAATACTATAATAAAGGACTCATGGGACTTTCTCAGGAAAATTGATCAAAGCATGTTTGATAAGAATCTTATCCTGGCCACTATTGATGTATGTGACCTTTTTTCGGTCAATCCACATCAATTAGGCCTGGAATGGTTCTATGAATATTTATGTGCTAATACTATTCTCAATCATGAGACCATTCTTACAATTCGGACATGTATGGAAATTGTATTGGAAAACAACTTTCTTACTTTTGAGGGACACTTATTTAGACAAAGACAAGGTGTTGCAATGGGTGCATGCTGTGCTCCAGTTTTTGCTAATGTAGTATTAGCACACTGGGAGGACTTATTTGTGTTTAACTCTGAATACAGGACTTCATGGGTATTGTATTATGGGCAATACCTAGATGATATTGTCCTGTTTTGGAATGGTACTGAACGAGACCTGAATAGGTTTTTTACCTATATTAATGATACTATCAACCTTTTGAAATTTACCATCAAGAAATAATTAGATTTTGTTAACTATATTAACAATTGTTTTATATCTCAGTTATATAGAAAACCAACTTATTCAAACACATTATTACACTTCACTAGTGCGCACCCATTGCACCAAAAGAAAGCCCTGGTAAAAGGCCAATATGTAAGATTAGCCAGAATGGTCTCTGATTTGGATGAGTTTAATAAAGAATGTGAAACAATGAAAACCATGTTCCTAAGGAGAGGCTACCCTGAGACCATTGTTATGGATATTATTAATGAGGTAAAAAATAAGAGGATTAGTGGTTATTTTACCTCTTTATTGGGTCAAGTTGATGGTAGGAGTCAGGAAAATAGAAGAAAGCAGAATATAGTTTGGACGTGCACTTGTACTTACTTACACATCCAATTTTACTGAAATCAGGGATGTCATTTTTAAATATTGGAAGATTTTTGACATTGACATGGATGTGCAGGAAAGAATAGGCACTGAACCTACGATAGTGTATAAGAAAGATATTTCACTTAAAGGGCTCCTTGAGAGAAATAAATATGGTTCTGGACAGGGTGGTACGTTTAAATGTGGAAGATGCTCCCAATGCCCTATATTATGGATACTGATAAGATTAAACTCAAAAATTTTGGTTATTTAACAACCAATAAGAAAATGTATTGCTACAGTAAAGGAGTGGTCAATATAGCAGTATGTAAAATGTGTGAAAATTACTATGTAGGGAAAACTAAAAATGCACTTAGGCTTAGAGTTCATCAGCACTTATATGACATCAAGCAGATGAATGGTAACAATGCACTATACAAACATATTTGTAATAAGCCCAACCATTCTTTTAGATTTTTTATTTTAGAGCAAGTTGATCTGGGTCCTCGGGGTGGACCAGTGGATGATTATTTAGAATTCACTGAATTGAAGTGGCAAATTAAATTAGATGCTTATCACCCCCAGGACTGAATGACAGAATTTCTATGTCCTCTTTTTTGAGGCTGAAATCTATGTTTATGGTATGAATATGCTTGTAATGTAATATTCTTTATATTAATTCTTTATATCAATATTTATTTATACATTTTTATGTGTTAATACATAGGGCTTATAGATAGGTTGATGATGTTGTTGTTATTATTGTTATATACTCACACACATATATATATATATATATATATATATATATATATATATATATATATATATATATATATATTTATATATATATATATATATATATGGATCACCTTCATTTGCCTGAAAGCTCATTTGTCCGACACTCATTTTTCCCAGACCAAATGACTGAAAGCTCATTTGCCTGAAAGCTCATTTGCCCGAAAGCTCATTTGACTGACAAGCAGTATTAGCAAGAAAATGGAATATGCCCCCCTCCCCACTGTAGTGCGACCCTGGAGTTAGAATATATAGGTAGGGGGTGTGGGGGGCGAAGCCCCCCACTTCATTTCATATGATATTGTTACCTTTTGATATCATATTGCTTAGTAACTGGAAAGTAAGTGGGGGGCTTCGCCCCCCACACCCCCCCATTGTGGGGGGCTGTGCCCCCCACACCCCCCCTACCTATATATTCTAACTCCAGGGTCGCACTACAGTGGGGAGGGGGGCATATTCCATTTTCTTGCTAATACTGCTTGTCAGTCAAATGAGCTTTCGGGCAAATGAGCTTTCAGGCAAATGAGCTTTCAGTCAAATGGTGTCAGGCAAATGAGTGTTGGGCAAATGAGCTTTCAGGCAAATGAAGGTGATCCATATATATATATACATATATATACATATACATTTACTGTTTGTATGTATTGACATCGAACATATATATATATATTTTTGGGAAAAATCAGGAAGTGATGTAGAGGTATATATTTGATTGGCCAGGAGCACTATTTAAACTAGGTTTGCTAGCATTTTATTCATTCTGATGAAGTCATCTACCTGACGAAAGTGCTTAATTGTTGGATTGCTGGAAGTTCATTTCTCTTTTTCTCTTTGTAAGCTGTATTTATAATGGTGTTTTTACACTGTTTTTAAGACACACTTTACTTATAAAGTGAATTGTTAATATGTCTTGGAGTCGTCTTTGTGCACTGCCTTGCATCCGCTTTATTTGGTATATAAGCAGTCATCTTGGAGCTGCTTATATGGAGAGTGTCAAGATCCGCTGCTTGACTGATTGTTTTGATTAGGATGGTCGGTCATGTGATCTTTTTGTTTACATTCAGGCAGCTTTTAGTGTATGAGCTCAGGTTTCAGTACTTTGGGGGAAGGGTAACTAACACTTCAGGAAATGCAAACAGTTTTCTCTGTGTGCTCTTCTTATCTGCAGCCCCATGCTGACAGGAAAACTTCAGCAGTCTTTGAAGTATAGTGAAGTAATGCTTACATAAGCTACTTTATTTCCAGGAAGACACAGTAGTGGACTTTAAATACTTTCTGCAACATAGTTTCTTGGTTGTTTTGATTTAATGATGATGAAAATGGATGCAATGGATGTGTTTTATTGTATTGTCTGGAGCAGTGCTGTTCATTTGCTAATGTAACTCTTCATTGAGTTGCTTTTTACATACATGTCTCTACAGTTTGTTCCAGTGATGGGTCCTACTGTTATATGGGAAAAGGCCACAACAATTATGGGAGATGTCCAAAGGTGAATAGTAAAGTAAGCATTACTGCTGACGGAGGGGGAATAATCAGAATATGTCAGGAAAAGGAACAAAAAGTACAACACTTTCAACTGGGATAATCTGTTGTAGTTGTCACAGCAATAAGCAAAGCAGCCTACAAGTAATGAACCAAAACAGCCAGAAGAGCTGGTTCAAATGTAGACAGAATTAATTTTCCAGTACAAAGTAAAGATCTCAAAAAGTGTCACCTGTTTACTAGTCAGACTTATATGCAAATTACTTCTTTGTAAAGCAACTTGAATAAGGTCTGTAGTAGAAACTTAGGAAACAATCTCCTCAGAACCCGAGTCATGTGCATGTGAGGAAGACATGGGAGAAGCCATGTCCTTGTCATTATCAGAATCCTCTGATAAAACATCCTCACAATTTCAAAGGCTGCAAGCTAAGTAATTCATTTTTATTAACATACCTACTGTCTTTAGATGAAATATGTTTAACCTTTTCTTTTTCCTAGTGACAGCCCTAGCAGGAGCCCAACTGAATTGATGACACTTCAAACCAGAAAACAGATCTCTTACCCTGGCCACCCTGGGAAAAAAACCTACAGGAAAAACTTCCATGCCCAAAGTTGATGTTTCTCCCATACCCAGTATGGATCATGCAACAGTCACAGAAGGTATGGCTTACCCCTGGTCCATGGTGCCAAAAAGAACTATACTAAAAGGTCCTGGTGAAACTAGTCAGTGGTCTGAGTAACAAGCTATTGCCACTGCAAAGTCACCCACCAATGGCTGAGGAGCAGACTCAGTCTACAGTACAGGCAAGGGCTCTTTATTTACTTAATTTTTACTTTTAGCTACATGCAGAGGAAGAACCATAGGATCAGTAAGTGTATCCATGTTCCTGAAAAAGGAGTAGTCAGTCACAGCATGATGTAACAGCTGGTTGAACAGACATGAATTTGTATACAGGGCTATAGCCATGGTTTTGGGAATTGTATACCAGTTTTCAGAAGGTTTCCATCCCCATCAAAGAAAGTGTGAACCTGAAAAAAAAGTAATTAAGTAGATAAGTAAGTAGATAAATAAGTAAATAAAAATGTTTACACTCCCAAGCATTCTCAAAGGAAAAACAAAATAAAACTGCGGGTCACTTAAAAACAGTTGCTTTCAATGTAACTCTGCCTTGATGCTGTAAGGCTTGTTCTCATCGTAAGGGACTTCTTTTGGTCTAAGGCCTATCTATAAACAGGCTTACACCAGGGGCCAAATTCCATCTGTCATCTCAGTAAATTGGGAGTCGTTATTCTGGGATTCCACTAATGTGAAGTACATATATATATATATATATATATATATATATATATATATATACACACACACACACACACACACACACACACACACACACACACACACACACACACACACATGTATATATGTGTGTAACTATAAACCATTATAAATTTACTTTTTTTAGAAAAAGTCAAATTCCAGCGCCTGTACAGTATAAATGTAAAAACTGTATACAGTGACATGCATGCCATTTACCTAGATGTACCCACATTCAAGTGTGTGTGTGTGTGTGTGTGTGTGTGTGTGTGTGTGTGTGTGTGTGTGTGTGTGTGTGTGTGTGTGTGTGTGTGTGTGTGTGTGTGTGTGTCTGTATGTGTATATAGATATATAGTTTCATAGGTGCATTACTAGGCTAACTAAACAAGAGCCTTTACAAGCCAAGCAAATAATACCTAGGATGTGTCAGCATTATATCTTAATTCACCAGATATGGGATGGGGTAGTATCAGGGTGGTAGGTCTTTGGGTGTTGGAGCCCTGAGTCATTTTGCAGACTGCCTCTGTCCATAATGGACATGGGATGTACCCCGGGAGTGAATGTGCAGTTCCCCACCCACTTATCCAAATTCTTTTTCAAGAGAGTGAGGAACAGGCTTGGTTTTACAAAGATTAGAAGTCTATTACATAGAAGAGGTAGCCTTTGGGATATGAATCTGTATTTCCAGAAAGTTCTGTTAGAGTTCCAAATAAGGTTCAGGTCCATGAAATGTGCAACTCTTGTATAATTTTTCTTGCAAATATGTAACATTTTCATAAGTGCTGGATCAGAGAATGCCTTATAGGTCAGGCATAAGTCACCCCTCAATAAACGATATGTGATGGTGTAAAGGGATAAGGCCTTTGGTCAGTCTGCATAAGACATGTGTCTTAGGCTTTGTATTTTTTAAGTGAGAAACCTCTGGGGTTGCTCCAATTTATGTGAGTGCCTGGTTAGGTTTATGCAGAAGGGAGCAATGTACTCGATCATGAGCCTGACGAAGGCAGAGTACAGTGGCATTAGGACTTCCTTTGATTTTCATGCCATGCTTTTACTTATAAGTTGAGCCACACAGAAGGCATTCCTCACTAAAGTAGCTATCTGGTGGCCAAAGTTTAGGTTACCATCTATCTGTGTTCCTAGGCACCACACCATTGGGTCTGCATTTAGGGGTGTGCTGTTAATATCATAATTTGCAGGGATATCTGATTTACCAAAGGGTATGATTATGCATTTTTTAGCATTTCATCAAAGACCATGGTTTTGGCACCAGTAGTTTGTCATTTTCACACCTGTTTGTAGGATGTCGACATTCTTTGGGGATTCAATGATTGCTCCTGGCTTAAAGTCGTTGGTGAAATTGGTGAGCCAGAGGTCTCCAACAGTGGCTTTCACTTCAATGAAGTATATACCAAACAGGAGGGGTCCAAACACTGACCCTTGTGGGACACCATTAGTAACAGGTTCCTTATCAGATGTGGATTCACCTATCTGAACAACATGTGTCCTGTCAGTGAGCCAGCTTGCTATCCATCTGACGATGCAGAGGTTTATGCCTAACTCAGTAAGTTTATTTATGATCCCTGAGTGGGGGATTGTGTCAAAAGCTTTGGCCAGGTCTACATAAGTGGTGTGCACTGTTTTACCCTAATCCATGGCCCTAGTGACTTTCTCAAAGAAGTCCACCAGACTGAGCAGGCAAGTCCTACCTTTAACAAAGCCAGTTGAGTCTGGTCCAGTGTATGGAGAGTTCTTATGTTATTATTGATTAGGTTCATGATAATTCTCTCTATGGCCTTGCAGATAAGACTGGTCAAGCTTATGGGCCTGTAGTTGCCTGGGTTAGTTGATGTGCCCCCTTGTGCAGAGGGATGACTGTTGTAGTTTCACATCCCTCTGGGACAAAGCCCATCCAGAGGCTGTGGTTAAAGAGGGTTTCTAGTGGCCCTGATAGATTCTGTTTTAAGCTATTTAAGAAGCATCCTGGAATGTTGTCATGATCCATGGAGTCTGTGTTTTTGGATTTAGTGAGTGCAGTGATGACTTGTTCCCTCATAATGACTGGAAGGGGGATGGCTGTGGGTATTTCTTTGGCTGTGGAAGTAGGTAAGAACTTTGAACTGAACTTGTCTGCAAGCAGGTGTGCTATAATTTCAGGCTGGGTGTAAGAGTTGCCGTTCATGACTAACTTGGCACATTGCTGTGCATTTCCCCTGAGGTTACGAAAATAATTAAAAAAGTCTTATGGTTATCTTTCACTTGGGAAGCTATCTTTGCCTCATAGTTTGCTTTGACAAATTTGACAAGCTCTCTAATTTGTTTGCTTAGAAAGGAGATTGCCTTTTGCACTGTTTTGTCTGCTCTTTCTTCCTGTTTATGCCAGGAGTCCACCAGGGTGATTTATTTTTGCCAGTAATCATAGGTTTTACTAGGACAGGTACTGCCTTTTATATTCAGCTATGAATGTGGTTGTGCAGTGCTTTTGTATACAGCTCATAGGTAGGCCTGAGTGGCATCCGAGTTCGGAGGGGCTTGGAAGTTTAATAAGCTGTCACTTAGTTTGAGGTAGTTGGCCTTAACAAGGTTCTAAACAGGTATGGAGTTTGATGAGGGGGCTCTAAGTTAGTTTTAATACTAAAAGGGATAATTTTGTGGTCAGATCTTAGCAGGAAGGAATTAATGCATGTATATATATATATATATATATATATATATATATATATATATATATATATATATATATATATATATACATATATATATATATATATATATATATATATATATATAGACACACACACACACACTTGTGCATGTGTGTATATATGTATATGTGAGCATGGGTAGAGAAGCATTTACATGCTTTCTCTCTTTGACAGATACATAAGTACCAGACTAGGGTTATATATTTATGGTTCCTCAACCACTGATCCAGGTTTTGCTTGCATAACTGCAGGGATGAACTCTGCTTTACATGGATGGGAAGCCTGTTTCAGAGAAGTGGGAACTTCTGAGACACATACTTGTTCCTCCAGCATGTCCTGTTTATGTTACATGAAAGGTTTAGTTACATGGATCAGATATTCCTGATGATATGTGTTTAATGGATATGCAACAGGTTCATTAGGGCTGGATCAGAGGTTGCTTTGTAAGTCTGGCATAGGTTGTCTGTCAGCATTCTACAGAAAACCATATGTAAGAGTAGGCTTTGAGGTAGTCAGCACAGAACTTGTCTTTCACACTATGTATTCTTTTTGTGAGGAATATTAGTGGAGGAGTTATTGTACTCAATGTCTGATCTTATGAGAGCAGAGTACAATGACATGTTAGGTATAGATGACATGTCCCTGCTTATAAGTTGTGCAACACTGAATGATCAACTCACCACAGTAGACATATAACAGTTAAATGCTAAATCACTGTCTGTATGCATTCCCAAATCCTTGGCTGCAGAGTCTACTCTTAGTGATGCATTGTTAATGTATTTCTTTGCTGGGATGGCCATTTTTCCAAAAGATACAAAGATATACTTTTTAGCAATGATTTTTAGAGCAACCCCGGGATTCATGAAACTCGGCACAAGAACAGCGTTAGGCTTGAACCGACCATGTGGCATAGAGATGGTGCAGTAGTGCCATATGCATATTAATGAAGGTGCACTGCCGCCACATCCATGTGCATAGGAAATGTACACGAGTGCATGGGGTGTGTCCAAGTGCCGCACGGAGGCGTGGACATGTCGGCTGTTTACGTGCAACCTAAAATGCTGAATAGTACAGCCTGCCTCTAATAGTAATCACATCTGTCAGTGTCCATGCATACT
>NC_056734.1:750321631-750409131 GCF_019279795.1 Protopterus annectens | reverse complement strand
CCCACCTCGGCCAATTTAAAAGGTGGCAAACTTACAATAGTTATGCATTAGCATGACCCGGCAGACAGATGTGGATCCCAAAACACATGTACTTGTCTGCATTGCAGAGTATCGGTTCCCATGTATCAGCCAGATGGGAGTAGATTGTATGAGGAACACGCATATAATATGATTAACTCACTGGACAGGCCGCTGATTCCGTACAGTCAAATGCCATGCCATCACCTAATGGTCAGCCATACCCGATACTGTAGTCATGAAGTCCGATGTAATAGGCATCACAAGGGATCGTGCACACCCAGCATGAGTGACACATGCAAGCACCAATGTCGATGCATGTGCAAGTGAGGGAGCGAGCGGGTGTAAGCGTGTTTGGCTACCAGTATGCCAGTATTGCACTGGTAAAGAAATGTGGAGGCTAACCAAGTGTAAGAAGCTGTAGCCAGTGGTCAGCAGTGCTTAACACCACACAAACCCACGCACAACCACTCCCAACTGCTTCAATGTGCCTTACTCCCTCCATATCTAATGGGCTTGTTCTGGCTGCAAACAAATAACCGTCCTTTGCAAGTGTTGGTAGCAACACCCTGCACACAGCTAATGTGAATTACCAATACACTATGGCAAATATATAGACAATAGACAGTACCAAACACATACCATACAGCAAAGTCATCCGACAGTATAGCAATGTACCGGCAGATATGTCCGGTCCACTGGTGTTTGCAGACTTGGCCATCTTGTGTTTACGTGTGTGAGCATGCCAAGTATGACCATTCTGCATGTTGTCGACTGATATTGCCATCATACCTTCATGTGTTTGAGCATGCCCAGTATGGCCAACTGTATCGCATGTGTTACATGTCCAGGTAGTCTGTACTGTGGTGCCGACCTCTGCGTTGTACACTGACAGGTGGCATGCTGTGTCTGCAGGGTATCCATCGGTCATGTGGCATTGACTGTTGCTACATTTCTGCACAGCGTGGGGGGACATACGACTGTATCCACATTCCTACACAGCACCGGGGGGGGGGCACACCTGACTGTTGCTATATGTGTATGTTGGAAGGGGGGCACATCTGACACTTGTACACTTTTGCTACTACTGTACTGGTATGTCAGGTACTACATTTCAGTGTGTAGACCTACCTATTGTGCTGGCTAATGGCATACCAGTGTACTCTAGATCTTAGCTTTAACTACCAACATATTAGTTTCAGACATCCTAGCCCTCACAACCTACATCCAACTGCCTGGCCTGCCGTAGTCTGTCTGTGTGGGTCTGTGGGGGGGGAGTTCAAACATAGGTCATATTCAGAGTCCATAGTACAGCATTTGTCTGTGTTGGTCTACACCTGTCCAGCTGGTTGAGACTTGTGGGGGCTGTATGGATGCACATGATGCTCAGCCTATTACCCGCAGTGGGTTATGACACCCTGTGTACTACTGGCTACTATGGTGACCCCCGTATGTTCTGTGCCACTATGGATGTCTACTGTCTGCTGCCTTAACATTCGGCCACCAAATTCCCTTGCATGCTCACATCCATACCATAGCTACAGGTACCAACACATTTTAATACAACTGCCAATTGGTAGGTTGATTGACTTACCTTGAGGGTGTGCCAGACCTGAGGATGGTGCTGGAGGGCTGCCTATGTCGGATGCACATAGTGCACTTTCTATACATGGCTGAGCACAGGTAGTGTCATGTTTGGTATCCCTTTTACTGTCTGTGCGAGTCAGAGAGGGTGACATTCCCTGGCTCCCTACTGTATCAGTGCATATGCTATGCGTTGCCTCTTTGCCAAGGCCAGGTCTTACTGGGCAGGCCTCCTTCCTCCTACTGAGTCTGGCTCAGGTTGTTCCTCCTCTGAGTCACTCTGTGCTTGAACAGGCCTTGGCATTGGTGGGGGGCTGTGTGGCCCTGCCCCATGCTGTTCCTGCTGCAGCTGTTTCCACAGGATCATATTGTGTAGTATAGCACATACCATAACAATTTGGGTACATGTAGCTGGTGAATAATGCAAGGCTCCACTGGATGTATCCAGACACCAGAGCCGTGACCTAAGCATCCCAAACACACGCTCTATTATACGTCCGGCCTGTGCATGTGCCTCATTATGGCATCGTTGTTCAGGGGTGTGTGCATTTCTGATGGGTGTCATCAGCCACGGCTCCAGTGGGTACCCAGCATCCCCCACTAGGTGACCGTAGGGGATGTCCATATTGGCAAAGCTGTGGTACAGCTGCGTCAGATGCCATATATCGGAATCATCATAGCTTCCAGGGCAGCTAGCACACACATTCAGTATAATGCCCTGGGCATCGCATACGACCTGGCAGTTGATGGAGGGGATGCCCTGTGGTTAATGTAGGCCCCACCCTGCTCACCAGGTGGTGCTTTGATGCATACATGCATGCAGGTTATAGCACCCACTACCCCAGGGTAGTCTGCCATTTGGTGGAAGAGATGCATATTGCTGGTCAACACCTCACATGTGTTGAGGAAATGTATGTGCTTATTGGCATGTGGTGACATGGCATCCAGGGACTGGTGGAATATCCTGGATGCAGATGCCTGTGAGATCCCCATGATATCTCCAGTTGTGCTTTGGGATGTACCTGTAGCTAGTATACCTAGGCCTACACATACCTTGGTATCCACTGGGATGGGTTCCCCACAGCCTGTTTGATGTGTCAGGTGTGGCCGGCACAGCTAAACAATCTGCTGTAGGAGGTCTCTGTCCACCCCATAGCGCTCCACTATCTCCAGCTCATGTAGCCCCTGGTAGGTTACCCTGGGTCTGTACAGTCTTCTCTGTCTCCTCACTGAGAGTTGTTCGGCAGCATTCACATCCTCACCACCCTCAGCCTCCTGCACATGTTGGTCTATGTTGCCTGCTGCAGCCCTTCTCATTTTGTAGGATTGTTTGTTAAAATTTCCCCGCATGTATACACTGGTGGTGTAGAGTGTGGAAAAACCTGAGGGGATGGTGCTTGCTCACTTTATCGTAGTGTTCTGGGCCGGGCTGGTCTGCTCGGCCTGTAATCTGCTGATTGTGATAAATATCACCTGTTTGCCCAGGTTGTTCACCTTGACTACTCTCCTACTGCTATTGTCCCTCCCAATTGCACTAGGCAGGTATAGACACACCACTAGCTTAGGCGTGCTAAGCTAGGAGCAATCCCAAGACACAGGGCTCCAATCTACGTACAGTATGCCTGACCCCCCCCCATGCTTTCACCTATATTCGAGTCCTGCACCCAGCAATCTATACACATACACTCTTGGGACCTGCATCACACCCTGGGGCTAAATGAGATTCACTATTTTCCACCTCGTTTGCATAGTATTGTCTTCTAATGCATAGTTACATCACCCATACTGAGCCTCCTCAAAAATAACCACTACTTACTGTCACGCAGACCCACACACAACTAGTTAAAAGTGCCTTACTATGACTGTATTCAATGTCCCTTGTTCTTCCCAGCAAAAAAACAACCAGCCTCTGCATGGCTCAAAACCGAGACCCTGCACATCACAAACAATGTGTTTTACCACTAAGACATGGCAGATATACATACATCTGAGGTTATCATGTACAGATCATCCAGCACAGGCATTCAACAGTATAGGACATGTATTCCATTATGCAGATTTATGTGTGCTAATGTCCACATCTATATATATACTGGTGTTAATATCAAGGCAAGTGTGTTTCTGTGCATCACACGGGTTCAGACTGTATTAAGGGTAAGATTAGGGCTGCTGACATTACTCACCAGACCTATTGCCAAATGTATGTGTATGTCTTGCCAACCCAGTCTCTTGGCTGATTGTGACATTTATGGCCACTATATAGGAAAACAACAAAACACGCTCCTCAACACATCCAGTAACTAGCCACTCACAGACACCAACACATAGGATATGACTGCCAAACACACACACCTGTCATGCCTTGGAATAAAACACCTACCTGTCTATTTTATCACACTACAGCATTACGCAGTTACAGAAAGTGCTACCAAGATTACTGGGACACAGCACTCCCAGAGGTATACTTCTAGGTGGGTGACATCATCAGCAATGGCAAAGAAGGCGATAGGGATTGTATGGAGTGTGAGCAATCTAAAAGCATTATTTTATCCCCAGGCAGATGGAGAGACACACACACACACACACACACACACACACACACACACACACACACAAACAGTTGGCATGGCTGGGATTAGAACACTGACCTAACTATCTCATCACACTACAGCATTACACAGTTATAGAACGCACAACCGAGATTACTGGGACACACCACTCCCAGAGGTGTACTTCTAGGTGGGTGACATCATCAGCATTGGCAAAGACGGCAATAGGGATTGTATGGAGTGTGAGCAGTCTAAAGGCATTATTCTGTCCCCAAGCAGACAGAGACACACACACAGTTGGCATGGCTGGGATTAGAACACCGACCTAATTACCTCATCACACTACAGCATTATGCAGTTACAGAACACGCTACCGAGATTACTGGCACACAGCACTCCCAGAGGTGTACTTCTAGGTGGGTGACATCATCAGCATTGGCAAAGTCAGCGATAGGAATTGTATGGAGTGTGAGCAGTCTAAAAGCATTATTCTGTCTGCAGGCAAACAGAGACACACACACATGCACAGTTGGCATGGCTGGGATTAGAAAACCAACCTATGTACCTCATCACACTACAGCATTACGCTGTTACAGAATGCGATACTGAGATTACTGGGGCACAGCACTCCCAGAGGTGTATTTGTAGATGGGTGACATCATCGGCCATGCTAACAGTGGGTATAAGAAATGTATGGAGTGTGAGAGTATAAAGGTATTACTCAGTCCTCAGGCAAACAGGGAGAGACACACACACACACACACACACACACACACACACACACACACACACACACACACACACACACACACACACATACACACACACACACACACACACACACACACACACCAAGTGTGGGTGTAGAATACCGACCTAACTACTTTATTACACTACAGCATTATGCAGTTACAGAACGTGCTACAGAGATTACTGGGACACAGCCCCCCAGAGGTACATTTATAGATGGGTGACATCATCGGTCTTGCTAACAATGGGTATAAGAAATGTATGGAGTGTGGCCAGTCTAAAAGCTATTTAGAGTCCACTGGCAAACAGGGACAGACATACACACACATGCCAGTGTCGGGTATGGAACACCTGCCTATTTACAGATTACTATTACAATACTGCATATATACGAATCACGCCACACAGACTACACATGTCAAGGCTGTCATTATGACCATCTGGGAATGCGGACATGAACAGGGATGCTGGCAGTTAAGATGTACATACCTGTGAACCTGTGTATTTAAAGTATGAATCCATCCTGACCTGGTGTATGCCCATCTGTGGAATGGACGACTACTACCACTATACAGGGTTACAATGACCATGCCCATACACAGAGGCACATAACCAAAACAAGGTGTCACTGGGCATGCTCACACAGTAGCACAGGGCTGTTCGGAATGCATTGTGTCCATCTACACAAGGATATACTGGGCATGCTCATACACTTAATATCACAGGGCTGTTCGGAATGCACTATGTGTCCATCTACACAAGGATATACTGGGCATGCTCATACACTTAGTAGCACAGGGGGCATGTTCACACACTTACTAGCACAGGGCTGGTTGGAATGCACTACTATGTGTCCATCTACACAAGGATATACTGGGCATGCTCATACTCCTAGTAGCACAGGGCTGACTAGGATGCACTCTGATGCTAAACACGGAGGGCCACAGTGGCCATGCTATTACAGGTAGATGTAAATAACACATTGTAATGGGCTCTGATGTTGGTAGTTGTCATTGTTAGTGGAAACGCTGCTCTACATATATTTGACACCGGTCTTTAACAAATCAGCTGTCATTCTGGGATGACATGGCTGTCAGTAGGCAGGCCTTTGACACATATCACATGCATCCATGATACAAGGGAATGTGGATATTGCCCAAGTTGCATCTGCCCACACAGTGCCATTCCAAGGCAAATGTCTTAAACACAGGTTAACGCCCATACACCTACAGGACAACTGCATTGTTTTCTTATACAAACCAGTGCTAGATGTGTAGCGTCCATATTCACAGCTGGCCACTGTAGATCCAACAATGGGGAGTACTGACATCTGTGTAGTGAGGAACACCTGGTTGATGTCTCTGTAGTGCACAATAGCACTACCACCATAAACCTCAGAACTTAGCACTACCACCATATACCTCAGAACCAGACATGTGGGCCATAACACAGGTACAGTCTGCTCCAGGTTGTGTACCCACATACATATAGGCCACTCACATGTACTGACCAGTCCCCCCATGAAAGGCATCACAGATGAGCCATGTGCAGGACACAGTGTCACATACTGCATTCTAGGAGGTAAACTGCAGACACCACCATGCCCTCAGACCACCACCATGCAACCATACATGTTGTATGACAGACAAGTACACCACCATGTGACCCTTGACCTGTGTACTGTACTAAGCTGTACATCAACTGCAGACAGTACACATGTACTGACACAGTTGCATCATGTGTTATGCAATGCAATGATACCACTGTCTGTGACCAGGTCAGCTGTACACATACCAAGGGCCCTCAGTACTGCCCACCATTAGCAGACGTCTGTTGCCATACACCAGTACACACCCTCATGTATGGATATGACATACATGTACCTGCCCTGGGTATGTACATGCCACACACACAACATACCTGTAAATAGCATAGCTGTTGTAGTCCTTTGTGCAAACAAGTGACTACAGCCATTACACACATGCACATGGAATATAGGTCCATGGCTGCTGAATGCTAACAGTACATGAGGTGTGATATCAATGCTGACAGAGGTAACATCCCCTCTGTACTGGTCACCCATCATATCATACAACAGTCCATGTGTCATGTATGTTGTTACACATATCTGCCAATTGCAATGCCTACAAACATGACCAAATGTCAGGATTGTAGGACCTACACTCCTGTACATGTAGTGTTGTGCATTCCGATAACATGCATGTGCAATTGCTGATGTATGCAGGTGGCGTGTATCCTAGTACATCATGCAGCTGCAATGCAGCCTCAGCATTGCCAACTGCATATGGTGATATGCTGAATGTACAGAAAGATGTACCACAGGTATGGACAGATGTGTTGAAATAACTAAGCGGCGGGGCATCTTTGCAGACGGATGTTTACTGTGGACAGCTCACAGGTGTATCACAAGCAGTCCTACAAAACCCTGTGTAACTGGTAAGCAATGGTTTTATTAATTGAAGGACATAACACACAACTTAGACAGCGGTCAGTGTGATAGCGAAGGTAAATCACTTGACACCTGTTAATAGATATGACGTCCCTAGTGCATATATCAGCACTGTCGGCACAGGAAGTATCAGTACAGTTTGTAACGCATGCAGTACTGCTGCACGTCTGACATATATAACATGAGCTAGGCAGGTCTGAGATTCACAGTACTGGCATGTGTGGTTGTGTGTGTGTCCATATTTGTCACGTATTGTGGGGAATACATCTCAATTGTTACTCTCTCTCCTGTACACTAGTGTACACATCTGTACAGACTGCAATGTATAAAGCAGGACATAGGCAGGGGCGTGTATCTCACACATGAGGTATCTGTATGTGCATGACATAGGTGTGTTAATTACTGAATGCCACAGTGTGTGTGTGTATGTAGGGATGACTGGTCCCTGGGGTGAGGATGTATGTTACCATACTGAACTGATAGGACCCCTCCCACTATCCAGGCAATGCATTCAACTATCCGTGTTGATGTCCTCGATCTTAGGCCATACTGACTACCTGTACATGTTTATTTTCTATGGCGCATCATGTAGGTGCACAGTACTGTAATGATGATTTGCACATAGGTAGGGGTCCTCAGCACACCAGTAACAACTGTGAGCGAGTGTGTGTTACCATGTCGGTGAAGTCGTGAGTCTGTGTGTGTGTGTGTGTGTGTGTGTGTGTGTGTGTGTGTGTGTGTGTGTGTGTGTGTGTGTGTTACAGTGTCACTGAATATATGTGTGTCAATACATGAGTGTGTGGGTGCAGTTGTGTGTTGGCATTCTGTCATGGGAACGTGTATTACTGATTCCCATTGAGGCATCACACTTCCCACTGGCCTCTACCCTTGTAATCAGCTGGACCACTCTCTTACCTCACCACTCCATGTAACTGTACCTGTGATGTCACCCTTTATGGATGTCACGTCTGTGGCCACAGTAGCTTAATACATAGCTATCATGCTCTTGGAACGGTAGATGTGTTTGTAACGTGGGACATTCTCATTCATATGTGGCAGCTACACGGTGCATGCTGGTATATTCATACATACCTGTGTGTAGGCCACATTGACATATGGGACATTTAACTGCAAACACTGACATCCACCAGCACATGCAATTAGACCTAAAGAAGGACAGCAGATCAACATGACCAACATGCATTTACTGTTGTTACACAAGACACATACTGTTAACTGATGGTGTGGATGTCAGGGATGCGGCACAGGCATCATCATATGCACAGGATGTTAATGTTTGCCAGAGGCCTAGGCTGCACCATTGGATAACATCATGTGTGTGAGTTTGGGCATTTGATCTAACTGGGCGTGTGTGGATGTTACGCATGTGCGTGTTACGGTGCCCTACATATGTGTCCAGTGTGTGCGTGTATGTCTGCACACAGTTCTCCCATGTGTCTGGCCTACACAGGGGTATTATTGACAGCTGCAGGCTGTACAGGCGAGGATTTACAGTTCAGCCATGGACATGTGACCTGTGCCTGCCAGGGGGTTGCATGGGCACTACCAGACAGAGGTGCAGATTGGGTACTGTCTGATGTCACTAGTCCACTGGAACCATGTCCCTGTTGGGACCATCCTGGGCCATGTGCACGTGGCCTGCTGTGTTGTGGTGTGGACAGCATAGCACCAGATGCACTGCTGCTGCTACCGCCACTATGGGACCAGGCATGTGAGGTAGCTTGTACACGTAGCCCTGATACAGGTGATGTAGCAGGCCTACATCCACGTGCCTGACACCTCACTCCTACCAGATGTTCCAACACAGACAGCTCACGCTCACGAATTGTCATGCCAAGGTCAAGGACACCAACCATTTCACCCAACCATCTATCCAAAGCATCAACAATCTGCTGTTGAGCATTTACCATTGCCTGGATGCTGTTGTTTAAAGAACAGACAGCAGCCCTCTGTAGCCTCTGATCTTCTCTGTTGCTCCTTTCAACATGTGCCTGTGCCTTCATTACAGCCTGAAACATGTGTCTGGTGACACCAGCTGCTGTGCTCTGTCATGCAGGAGCATGTTGGCCAGAGGTGCTCCTATGAACAGCACTGGCCACGTGCCTGTGTGAGGCACCACCAGTAGTTTGGCTGACACCATGGTGTGCAGGCACACCTTCCTTAGCACCCACACTTTCCTGTTCCAAGCTACCACGTGCCAATTGTCCTTCCTCTATGGCCACTGGTGATGGGGTATGTGCAGGTATGGGATCTGTGTGTGGGGGTGAGGTGGATATAGATGGAATGGCAACCAATGGCACAGTCTCAGCCCCTGACAACTCTGCCTGTGACCCAATCATTCGTTCATAATCACTGCTAGAGTCTGTGGGGACACTAACATCTGATGTACCACAGGAGGGCAATGCATCTACAGCACCTGTGAGGGCAGACAAGAACTATACATTACAATCTATACAATAGACACACACACGCATGTGGTATGACAGAAGGCATGCAACATGCATGTGATACGGCAGACGGCATGCAGTGCAGACAATAATAGTGGTAGTTATCATGCATCCCTAGGTTTCACACAGCATACATGTGTGATAGCAGACGGCATGCAAATTACACAATCATATTAGTGGTTAGCATACACCCCTGTGTTACACCATGTGGACCAGCACAGGTTAACAGTACATCTGCCTGATGTGTGGCATATGACCTTGATAATCACATGTAGTATGACGTGATCTGCTGATGTGTGCAATGACATGCATACATGTTTAACACAATGGTGTCCTGTCAAATATACAGTGGGGCAATGGTGTACCAATTCAGTGTTGTCTGTCCACCCTACAGATATACTGCAAATTTAGCTGATGTGCATGGTCATTGCAGGGAATCATGAAGAGTCTCTAATACTATACAGTGTGAGTTACAGACAGGGTTCATAGCCATGACTGTGTTCACATATAATACATATATACTGTGGAATGTGACCCATGTCACTAAGGTGTATACACACTAAACCATGATGTGGAAGTTGTGACACAGGTTACTGATGGGTATACAGATGACACCCCTGCACATCTGCAACCATATTGCTGCAGCATGGCAACTATGGACAGACATGGCGAACACGTCGGTACACCATGTCCCACATAACATCTGTGTACCACACACACACACACACACACACACACACACACACACACACACACACACACACACACACACACACACACACACACACACACACACACAAGGAGCTAGTATGACATTTATGTCCATCACCAGCAATGGGAATGTACTGTATCTGTGGCCTGATGTGGATACTGTGCAGGTAACTGCTGTCACGTTGCAACACCCTCAAGATGTTGAACACATCTTGTGTGGTGGATTGATGTTACACACGATGTGTACAGGCCTGTAGGATGTCTAGCATTCCACATCTAAATTATGACCATTATACAAAGGCCATGGCCGAACCATGTGTAGCCATTGTATGACAGGGTGTACACACAAGCACAACACTTCTAGGGTGTGTGTTGCTCCATGTCTCTGGTCATCCTCCATGGCTATGTGTGTACATGTGTTGTCCAAATTATAGTGATGGGCATCTACTTCACATGTCTGTGTTGTCCCATATGACATATATGCTCCACTGACAACAGGGTTATGCAGATAAAGAGTGGTATGTGGAATACGTTTTCAGGTTAGGTAGGCAGTGTAGCAGCCAGGCCAATAGATGTCATGGACATGTGAAGATAGCACACCACATTGTGTGACATTCATAACAGGGCTATGATCCACACCGGTGAAACCTGTGTGCTGCCCATACTCCAGCCCACTGTGTAGTACTGTTTGTATTCACCACATGTGTAGATCAGATCTGTTGTATGCTCCTAAAATGAACAGCACCTCCACCGTTGTATGTACAGCTGTCAACACATCTGGCAATAAAGTTTGTGAGGATTCATGACGGTGAGATGATTCACATAGTTTGCAAGTGTGGCACATGGATAGTCATTGCGATGCATTGCAAGTCGACCTGTATATTGTGGCAGAACCATACATTATGAGTACATGTTGTGAATGGCCACATGGCAGATATAGTTGTGCATTACGGTTCCTGATAAATAATAACACTCTCACCTGCAACGAGCTGCTGTTGCCGCAGAATGCCAGAGGTACCTAATAGGAGTAACACAGCAGTATGAGCATAATCCACCCCTGTATAAAGGCTACAGGGAGCAATGTGCATAAACCATACACTACTATATTAGACTATACTATGGTGTATGCACATGTGTGCATACACAGAGTAGCATACTATAGTATGCGGCATGTGTGTATATATGCCCTGCATATGATATTACATTACATATTGTACACTGACACGTGTAGCTAAATGGAATATAGTTGTTATAGGTGCAGTACTGACTTACCAGGCAACTCCAGGCTCAGTGGTTGAGAGACACCCACTCCACAATGTCAGCTAAGGCTTGTGGATGTGGTTCTGCAGGTGTCCCCAGGTTGGCCAGTAGCTCCTTGGTACGTGTGAGTGGGGGCTGGGTTGGTGGTCCACCACCTGTTGCACCTTGTTCCCTGGCAATTGCATTCACACTCTGTTTTGCCCATCTAATGAGGTCTGTACAGTCTCTGTGCACCTGCTGGTATGTGCGGTTGTGGCCACCCACATCATTAACCCTCCTGCGAAGTTCCATCCACAGGGCATCCCACTGCTGTGCATCCTGTTGCACATGGCTGAACAGGATGTCATGATTATCGAGTAGTTATGGGATGAGGGCCTCATCCTCCAAGTGTGTAAAAGGGGGAAACCTTGCATGCGGCATACCTGGAAGACATAATGATGGAGACAGATCACAGTACCTCAGAGACATACAGAGCTACAGCTGAACATACATGTATGTGAAGGTCAGTTTAAATAGTTATATTTTAAACCTACATGACACTGACGTGTTTGTGTCACACACATGTGACACTCAATGTTGAGTGGATATTATCACCATATATGTGCATGTGTGTCACCTGATTACATTGCTCACACTCCATGTGGTTGCTGTCTTGATATGGGCATGTCTGTTTGCCTGTACTGGTGTTCCTACCTATCAGCACATGGCTGGATGTGTCTACATTAATGCAGTTGACCTTGATGTAGTGTATATATCACATATAAAGACTTACAATGCCTTAACATACATGACCTGTGACCCTGCAGACATGCTCACATAAGGTTTTACATGTATGTATTCTGCCATATACATCTACATGGCACTGTACAGTGATTCAACATCCTGCCATGTATCACCTGTGTTGCACATGTGATACACATGGGACACTGGCTAGCCAGATGGTATTTGCAGGGATGGATATCAACTATGGCATGTACAGTCAAAGTCAACTAGTGGGCTATATGCCATGGGCCATGTATGCATCTTGGATGAAAGGTTACCTGGCAGTAGCCGACAGGTGGGTCTATGGGGCCAGGTGGAGCAGTGCTACATTACTGATCCACAGGGTTAATGATACATATACCATGAGTTACCATGTGGTCATCACACCATATCTGTAAGGGGAGCAATGTGCAGCTTTGGCAGACAGGAATGCATAGTATGGCAGGACTATGTTAAGTGTATGGGACAATGATCTGTCCAGCATGTGGTAGGTGGATGTCCATGAATTATGTGTTCGCGATCAGGATGAGTATGTGCAGCATATCCGACATCACTGGGTTGGACATGGATTTCTTCAGGATATGCATCATCCTACATAGTGGAGATGGGGAATGGGAAGGCTGGTGTAGGCCATCTGCACATGGCCAATACCCCTTAAAGGAAATATGTGATCTGATATGGGTCACTTGATTGGTCTGTATGGCTGGACAATGATCTCTATATTCATGAATGGCACCCTATTATTATTAGGGTTGTCACATATGACTCCCTGATGGGTGTGGTGATGTAGCTATCACAGGAAAGACAACTGCCCAGCTGCATCCCTCACACACAAGTGTCCATTATGTTGACTGCTGCCTAGGTGGTAATTCATGGGTACAGGGTTATTAACATAGGGGTGACAATGCAAGTCAGCTATTGCTCCTTAGTCATAGTCATTGCATACTTCAATAGGCAGATGCCTTCTGTTTGTCTGTGAGGTATGGACTACAATGAGGGGGAATAGAATTCATTAACCCTGGCATACTGTAGCTGCCACTGGTGTGATGATCACATATTATTCAGACACCTTCTTTAGTGTTATTTCTACCAGCAGTCCTGTTGCTAAACACTCCTGTGACATAGGAATGTACATCTAGTATACCGAGTGTAGGTGGTACACAGTATGGGTGATGATGTCCTATGACCTGGCAAGGTTATAGTATGCAGTGTGACATCAACCATACTGTCATCTACATCTGTACTTCTGACATCACTTACGTGATCAAGGTTCATGGCCTTCCAGACTAGACTCAGCAGGGTAGTAGTGCAGTACTTCCCATTGTCAGTGGTGTCTCCCCCTTTGTTGGGTTGTGATATCTGTTGGTGTGCACCATTGAGTGTGTACACAACCTGACATAGAGCTATGTTTTACATGATGTGTACGTGGAGACTATCTTGTTTTGCCATATGTGTATGATACAACCTGTGATGTGGGTAGGTCCCATGCAGACTGAGTGCAGCTTGTACCTGCATAGTTGTGGGTAGAGGGGCCCTGTGGTTTTCATGGATATATGCTTGTGTACCTGTTGGGGGGAGGGGGCCATGTATTTATATTATCCAAGACCCTATCTGGATTGCTTATTCATGCTAAGCACTTGTTCAGGACTTGTAAACAGTATGTAACCTAATGATTACTATAGCGCTCAATCTTCCACATCACCTACAGGTAAGGGTGAACAGGTTTTGTACATACTTTTCTCACTTGCGTACAGTAATGTAGCTGTTGTACTCACTTTCCTCACTTATCTAGGTAAATGTAGTTCTATATTCAGGCATGTCCAAGAGTCAACTGCCAGTGTTCTCACCTGTCTGTCTGATGAATCTGGACATCTTGAGGCAATGTACACATTGCCTCATGTACGCAGACAAGCCTCTCCACCTACCACCCAACACTACAACCTGTGAGAGATGCACTCATCTAGCCAAACTGGACGTAAAGGTCTCTCCAACCAAGCCTGAGCCTGACTGTCATGTGGAGAAGGTACACAGTCGCACAACACCACACTAATCACATAAGCCTCACTGTATCTACCCCACCATTAACTGGGGAAACTACTCGTGTATCAACACATTAGCTCAATGGTTTCTGGAATTCATAAACACAAATGCCCTGACACAACATATCCACACACCCACCAGGGGCAACAATATCCTAGACCTAGTCATTACCAACATGAGTGACTGGTGCTCCACACTTGAAGCCAACTCCTCGTTGGTCTGATCAGACCATGCGCTGAACAATGTTTATATCCACATCCTACCCCTAACCCCATTAAGCGAACCACAGTATAATATGTCTACAAGGCCAACTAGATAGTTCTTAAGGCAGATGAGGTGGATGTCATGACACACATGCAGATGGACAGTACTGTTACAACTGCTGAATCCTGCACAAATGCACTCTATAAGCACTTACAGGATTGCATGGCTTGTGCTATCCCAAACAGAACCAGGATGCTATACTCATAATTAACTAAACCAATCTGGTGGTCCCCTGCCATGAACATATTGTACTACAGGTGGAAGACACCATTGCAAATGAGAGTACAATACCATGTGTGGAGGAGATCCCTGGCCAGCCTCAGTAAGAAGGTGAGATCCCTTATATGATCCTCCAAAGCTAGCTACTAATACCAACAACAACCACAGGGCCTCGATGTCAACAACCAGATCTGCTCTGAGTTACAGCACAAAGGCATGAACATTACAGAAACAATGGATATTGGCAACATCCTGGCAGATCCCTCTCAAAGCTGCACACTCTGAAGGCAATATCAGAGCATCCATGGGACTGGACAACATCCCAGGCTGCATTTTACACAAACTTCGGATTGTACTGTCTCCTCACCTATGCACCATGTTCAGTAATAGCCTCACATCGGGCATAGTGTCCCCTGAATGGTGCACAACAACAGTTATCTCACTCCACAAAGGTGGCACCACAATGGACCATGTGACTTATTTCCCTATAGGCCTGACTAGCCTGGTCTGCAAGGCTATGGTGCACATCATGGATCACTGTCAGAGACATTGGGTACCTACCAACCTTTGACCCCCCCTGTTTGTTATTGTTAAGGCCAGACCATGCCTCCTAAACCTGGTGGGCTTCTTAGAGACAGTTACCAAGGCATTATATGAGAGCATGGAGGTCCACACAGCCTACCTAGATCTCTCATAGGCTTTCAACACCATTCCTCCTTCTGGTATTATCAACATACCCATCCGCCTGAACATTAACCCCTAAGTCATGCGATGGTTTGCAAAGTGGCTCACGGACAGAACACACACAGTAGGAGTTGCATACCCTAGGCCTGACTGTATACCAGTTACAACTGCCATCCCCCAGGACTCAATCCTAGGACCCCTCATGTTCAGTATATACTTCTCTGATGTACAGACAAGCACAGGAGGGCTTTGGCTGAAAAGGTTTGCAGACGACTGCAAACTAGGGGACATAATTGTTTCCCCAGGTGTTACAGACACTCTCTGGAAGGGTCGCACTGAGACGGATACCTGGTGTTAATATCATGGCATCAAGCTGAATGCCTAAAAGTGCATAGTCATCCCCTTTGAATATAACTAATTACTTGTGGACTACCACATAGGTGATAGTCCCCTACATACAAAAAAGGTATTACAGGATCTGGAAACACCAGTAGATAGCAATCTCTCCTTCAATACCCATAATGACAAGGTGGTTAGAATATCCTTTTACATGCCACCCCCTAATCTCTAATAGGTTTGCATCCAGATCAGAGGGGCCATTGTGACTGTACACATGCCATATCAGACCCATTAAAGGATACAACACACCATTTGGGATATACTTTACAAGACAACTGCAACAGCTTGGAAGACCACAACAGTACCACACCAAGTGGATTACTGACCTCAAACAGATGACCTATGCAGCCCAACCTACGAAACTCCAGCTGTACTCAGTTGCATACTGCGTACTCACAGGTGATCTCTGCTTGACATACAAGGCCCATGTCCAACCCTGTATTGCTGGATATGCGCCACCTAAACAGAAACCCCTGAGAGCCACATGCTGTAGGGATATACACCTAACCACAACGATGAGTAGGACATGCTGAACAGATAGATTCCTGACCCAGACACTCCCTATGCTTTGGAATGTGATTCCAATGTAAATCAGGCAGGACCCCTCATGAGCACTCTTCAAGGGAAACATTGCCGTGTGGATGGGAGACAGACATGTATCTGGGGATCACTGCAATGGCTATACTGGACAGAGGCACAGGAAACTAGTGTCTCTGTTGTTCAGAGGCACAGGGAACCAACCTATGGGGGTGGCGTAAGACAACACACACTAGCTAGGCTTACAGATACCCTTGGTAAGACAGCCTAGTACCTACCTTTGCACATATTACATGTCTTATGTGCATGGATAGTTAAATAGCTCTTCCATTTTACTTTGCTATCATGCTGATAAACTGTTGACTCACTAAAAGACATATGTATCCTGTTATTGTGTATTGCAAATGCCGACTGACATAACTAATGTTTGCCTACCATTACACTAATGCTATGTAGCTGGTAATACATATCTGCCTACAATACTGTACATTACACAGTTATTGGCACAATATCGCACAATGCAAAACATACTTGCACAGTGGCCCAACCTTCCACATGTTATTCTCTGTATTACACCCATACATATGGCTACAGTTACAATATATCAACATATACTATCCCCTGTTATAGCACATACTTGCTGGACCAACCCTGCCACTAACGTCAGCTGGTGAGGAGTATTTCTGTTCAAAGCCCTTATATAGCATCCCTTGCGGTGTATGCGGTGTTTGCCTTGTGACCTACAGCAGTACACACAATTACTACAAGTGTGACGATCCTCAACAATACATCACTACAAGATAACTGTTTCCACTATATGGATTGCGTGCACTTTAAATACTACAGAATAGTACTACATACACAGACATACTGACTGTTTTACATACCTTATTAGTAACCTGACGTATCGTTAACAGTTGATTCAATCATTTTCAGTTTGTGTTTCAATGTTATTTGTAATGTTCCACTGGTATATATGGATGGTTTGAATGTGTGATGACACATCCTTTTCTAGTTACATATCGGTAACATGTGGTATCCTGTCCACCAATTGCTATTCCAAAGTAGATAATTGGATGCACATCAGCTGTGCAGCTACTCCATTAGCTGATTCCATGGCAACAGTGGTGTATAAGTGAGTACTCCTTTTAGGGGTTGTCCGTTTGCCTTACTTTTGAGGGAGATGGCCTAGATGTGTTATTGCAATGTATTTCAACAGCTATATGGAGACACACAGAGATATGTTAGCTTCATGACTCCCATGGACTGTGTGTAATGGCTAGATGATTTAGTTCTACATGTGAGTGCAGCTGTTATATTTCGGAACAGTGCTACTTATGCAGGGTTTGTTTGTACCTGATACTTCTGCAGATGTTTAAGTCTGGCAAGGATGTTTGGCCAGCTCAAGGCCGTATCGCTATGCATGAACTGTTATGTGGTGTACAGTGTGCTCACCAGACATCTTTGATTTGGTGTACAAGTGTAGCATACTGTGCTGTTACTCACTAATTGCTAACACATCCCAGTGTACACACAACCCTCTGAAACGGGATTAGTGCAAACAAACCCTAATACATCAGCAGCTACTATTTCACTTATGGCCATGTTAGTGCGTCTCTGACAAGGTATGTTAAAGCTTCTGCAGATGTCGTACAGTGTGTGAATGATTTGTGATGTTATTACAGTTTGTATTGTAATATGTTTGAGTGTGGGGGTGATGTTGGTGGGTGTGCATAGCAAATGCAGGTGTGTAGGAACTGCTTTTATACATAATTGCTATGTGCGTGAGGGTTCCTTCCCTATTTGAACACCTATCCTTTTGTGGACTACTACAATGGTATTTAGAGACTGATTCATTAAGGCACTGTTATGTGGTTCCTGTATAGCATGCAGGTGATGTTAGTCCTTGAATCCTTTCGGTAATACATCTGAATGCAATAACGTGTTGCTACATGATAGCTGTGTATTTCTGTCATAGGTATTTGCAGTCATCGTAGTTGTGTTGGTGACTGACCCTCTTTGGCTAGGGTTGCCACCTTTTCATATGTCCATAGTGGGTCCTTTTCGGGACACACATCTGATTTTGCAGGCTGACACAAACCCATGGTCAGTACAAGGGATACAACTTTCCTTTCTTGCCTAATTATAAGCTTATTCTTGTAGCAGTTTAGTAGCTTATCCTGTTTCCTGTGCCATGTAGGTACTTTAGTTACAGAAATAACTATTGTATGCAACTATTACAGTACATATGGGACATAATTATGTCCTACAATCCCAGGACATTTGCCACGTTTAATATATTTGGTCAGGACACAACCGCCCAAAGAGGGAGTGTCCCTCACAAAGTGGAACAGGTGGTAACACTATCACTGGCTCATGTCCATAGCACATATTTGTAATGGTGTATAGGCATATACTCTCCATATCCTTTGTTCATAAAGGTTGGTAGTGGCGGAATGTGTGATTGCTATGGTCTATGTTATACACATATGTGAACACTTCAACCGCTGTATATGGGAGACCTACGGAATTCTAAAACCACAGTGTTCCCACGCACACAGTCCCGGGAAACACGAACATGGAATACACACATGCACACACAGCCACACTGCTACCCAACACATTCAAACAAACCATCCTACACTACATATGAGCAGGTGGCCTAGCCCCCCTACACACCCAATGTAGGTGTCTGCACCCCACACACCACCCACTACTTTAATATTCTACATCCTAGGTCACGCAAACAGATGCACAAAGCTAACCTAAAACCACACATTACAGTCCCACAAGAACACACACACACACTTAAACACACTACAGCTCTAAGAAACACACGTGCACACAGTAACCTACCCAAACCACAACACCAGAAGTACTAACTGTCCATTAACATCGTGAGATTACACCTCGAGCATCTGTTGTTTCGGTACTGTGTTCTTTCGGACCTTAAGCCTCAGGATTACGTGCGTCGGTATGTAAAGCAGTCGGTATGTGGTAGGTATCCCATTTATATGTACCCCCATGATTATGTAAATGTTGTTAACCTATCTATATATCTACATATATATCTATATCCCCATATATTGACATATCTCTCTCTCTCTCTCTCTCTATATATATATATATATATATATATATATATATATATATATATATATATATATATATATATATATATATATATATATATATATATATATATTATATATATATATATATATATATATATATATATATATATATATATATATATATATATATATATCTACACCTTTCATTGTGTACATGCCAGCTTGTCTTATTTCAACACATTGCTACATTTTGTGTTTTATCCTGTCAGTATACACGATTACCATTTGTACATCTCAGGTAGCTTATTGGTATATTATTATGATGAATGTGTACATGGTTGCGTGTTCTAATCCTGGCAGTGATATTTTACTTCACAGAGCAGGCACTGGTAGTGCAAGGGTGATGAATGCACATTTCAGCGGTTGTGTGTTCCACATGTTTATTATTCTGTGGAGAACTACCTATATATGCAAGCTGTGTTTAAGGTATACTATGTAACATGTACACATCTGTGAAGATTCCTGTCAGGGATACTCCCCATTATTTGGAAACACATCCCTGATTACATTATACAAAACCCCTCACTAACATTCCTGGGAATCCTTACAGAGTGGGTGATGAACAGTAGCTACACCCCAGGGATCCCGCAAGTAGCTCTGCTCCACAAAGGGACAGCTAGTTGATCGATTGGGTGGCGACAGCAAACACATTTTGCCTATGCTTATGAGTGGCCTCGGCAGTTGGCCATATACCTACCCATGTATCTATGAACCTATACATACAGTATGGACACATGCTGATAGCTTAATATACTGTTCAGGTATTGACTTACCTTGTGCCAATGGCGGTTGTGTGTACAATAGTTCAGGGCTACCTATGTAGGATGCACAAAGTAGACCACTTATACATGACAATTTGCAGGTGGTCATGTGTGTGTGCCATCCATGTTTGCTGTGTGAGCAGGTGGAGAAGGGTGTCAGTCCATGAGTGCCTACACTGTCAGTGTGTGTGCTATATGTTCCCTCTTTGCCAAGGCATGGGCATACTGGGCATGCCTCCGTCTGCCTACTGGGGCTAGCACAGGGTGTTCATGGTCTGAGCCCCCCTGTGCCTGTGGGTCCCTCGGCAATGGTGGTGGACTGTGAGGACATTCACCATTCTGTCCCTGCTGCAGCTGTTTCCGCAGGATCATATTGTGTAGCATGGCACATACTATGAAGATGTGGGCACACGTTCCTGGAGAGTACTGCAAGGCTCCACCAGATATGTCCAAGCAACGGAACTGTGATTTCTGCATCCCAAACACATTCTCTATGATGATTTTGGTTTCTGCGTGTGCCTCATTATGGCGTTCTTGCGTGGCTGTGTGTGCATTTCTGATGGGTGTCATCATCCATGGTTCCAGTGCATAGCCAGCATCCCCCACCAGGTGGCCATATGGGATGTCCCCCCTGGCAAATACCTGATACAGCTGTGAGGCATGCCAGATGTGAAAGTTGTGATAGCTTCCAGGACTGCCAGCACACACATCCATGATAATGCCCTGGGCATTGCACACGACCTGGAAGTTGATGGAGGGGAATCCCTTGTAGTTTATGTAGCGCCTACCCTGCTCACCAGGTGGTAACTTGATGTGTATGTGCATACAGTCTATTGCACTCAGTACCTCCAGGTAGTCCGGCACACGGTGGAGGAGGCGCATATTGCTGGCCAACTCCTCTTGCATTCGGGGGAAGTGTATGTGCTTATTGGCACGTGGTAACATGGCATCCAGGAACTGGTGGAGTACTCTGGATGCTAATGCCTTTGAGATCCCCATGATATCCCTAGTTGGCCTTTGAAAGGTACCTGTGGCGAGTATTCTCAAGGTTACACATACCTTTGTGTCCACTGGGATGGGTTCTCCTCTGTTACTTCTGGCACTGAGGCGTGGCCGGCACAGCTCAACAAGTTGCTGTATGATGTCCCTGTCCACCCTGTAACTCTCTACTATCTCCAGATCATGTAGGGCCTGGTAGGTTAACCTGGGTCTGAACACTCGTCTCCTCCTCCGGTGCCTGAGATGGTTGTCAGCATCATCCTCCACACCACCATCAGTCTCCAACACATGCTGGTGAATCAAAGCTATGGCAGCCCCTAATATATACATATTAAAAGTTCCCCAACTGTATACACCAATGGTGCAGAGTGTCTGGGAATACACAAGTGTGTGTGGGGGGCTTTCACACCTTATACTATTGTGCAATGGATGATGCTGGTATAATTGGGTGTATTTGTGCTATTCCAGCTGCAGGGTATCTTAATTATTGGTTTTACAGCAGATACTGCTATTGTGGGGCCTTTGGTGTTGACTTGCGCTTGTCTGCCATAATTCATCTATTGCCCTTTACTTCTATTTTCAACCCGATTCACCTCCCATTGTTAGGCATGCATCCAGCTGCCACCTTTCTTGTTTTGTGCTTCCACAACCCAGGATTGTGTTGAGAAATGTGTTATGTAGCTGATCTACAGCAAGTTTGCTTTGTTCTGCTGTGACAGTTCTCTTTTCTTTGCTGTATGGCACCTCCCCTTTCCTGTTCTGCAGGTAGCTGCTAGCAGCCTTGTTAGCTGTTCTCTATGACCCACTGTGAGTTTCTATGTGTTAATTACTCATCTGTACTCCAATTACCATGCTGCAGCATTTCCTTATTGTCTTCCCGAAACCTTCCTGTTTCACCTAAGTTGCGTGCCGTGCGCTCTCGGTTTCTGGGTTTTGAGCATGTTTTCATCCACGTTCACATGCACTTTCGGTCAACTTGTGTGCTCTCAGCTAAGCATAGCTATGGCTAGGTATACACCCCTCTCCTGCGGCTTTGCTTAGCAACAGACAACCTGGATTACCAATGCTCCAATGTGCATACAGTTACGGTGGTGCACACCTCTCATGATGTCATGTTTACCTCCAGGCCACTCCTCGGTGTTGTACCACTGCACCGTGTGGTACATCCTTATGCCGGCGGGACATTTGCGATTCAGTATTACTTGACTCATTTGCATGGCACTGACTACTAATTCTTAATTACTGCGTGGAACACTGTCACAGACCCTTAGCAACCCTTGCGCCTTGGTTGTGGTGTAGCATGCGTACCATTGACTATTATGGCGAAATCATGATTTGTGCTACATTGCAGTTTTATGACATCTAAACATATTTTCCTTGTGTTCCCATTTGCGCACCCATGCACTGCAGTTGTACTTTGCTTTAGTGTGGCCATGACATTAAATGTTATTTTTTATATGTTGTGCATGTTTTTTTTATGCCATTGGCTGTATATTTAGCCATTGGCATATGTTAACATTGTAATATGTATGTTTGGTCCACTTTCATGGCTCTGATGTTCTGTTTGAAAAAATGTAAACCGTTTTTGTTGGTTTACATTTCTGCATGCTTACGCTACGCCTGCACCACTTCATGAATCGCTATATACCTTCATTTGCATGCTACACTGCTGTACATGGGGTAATTAGCATACAAGCGCCATGAGCTGTGCAGCTCTGTCATATGCTGATAGTGCCCGTGGAAACAGCTCTTACCTGAATCGCTTGATGGTCATATTTGTCTCTAGATCACCAACGCTACTCTGGCGCATGGCGCAAGCTTCATGAATCCCGGGGCATGTCTCTGACACCAGTTATTACTCAGTGTCAGGCCTTCATGCACCCAGTTTGCAATTATCTGCGAACTTGGTCAGCCAGAGGCACTTGATATTAGCCTTGACCTCATGGAAGTAGATGTCAAATAGAAGCAGACCCAGCAATGAGCCCTGAGGGACCCCACTAGTAACTGCTATTTTTGTGGAAGAACACTCCACTATTCTAACTTCTAGGGTCCTGTCTGTAAGCCAGCTGCCTATCCAGATGACATGGGATAGTGACCTACTGTGTGTCATGTCTTGACTGCAGACAATTACAGTCAGTTACTTCTCACTGCCAAACAACCTCATGTGTGGAATGGAATAATAAGACACATTGCAGTGCCCAACTTGTATGGGCAATGGGTTGTGCCCTCCCAAGTGTCTGAAACAGTGGCAAGCCATTTTTACTTAAAAGGAGTCATTACAGGAACTAGCAAGATTAATATGCTTGCCATTATGTGTATTCTGCCACTCATGCTTGGGGTCAATGTTCAAAGCATTTGTCATGTACACCCACTTCAAACACTGCTCATCTTGTTATCCTGTGGAAGCATACACTGACATGAATGTTGGTGTTTGTATGTTAGTGCATGTGTTTGTGAGACCTGCATGCTAGTGTCCCTCTAAATCAACCTCATATCCATATCCTCATTCTGTACACTGCCTCATATGTTAACATTGAATCACACCACACTGTGCTACACCATACTCAGATTACTCAGACCCCTTCATAATTAGGATCTTACAGGGTTTGAGGGGGTTGATGTGCACATTTGACAGGTTACACATGAAGCTATATTGTGCACCTTCCTTCATCAACAATCTGCATGCCTTGCCCACTTGTTCACTTGTTGTGACATGTACAGCATACATGGTACACTATACACAGACAAGATGGACCAGCTGGACATGGCACACCTTTACTGTAAAATCCCTTTAATGAATTGTTGTAATGGCTGCTTTACATGTCAGATTGGGTCTTCTGTATGCATATATGCAAGACCATTTTTATGAGTCTACGTTGTCAAAATAAAATGGTTCTGTTGTTGAAGTGAAAGCTTTAACGTGTATTTGTACATACGCATATACTTTATATAAATATTTACATCTCTCTCTTAGCTTCCCCTATGCACTTAGTCAGCTGACACTCAAAGGACAGAACAACAGTGAGGGCCAGAACACGTGCACCCCTTTTACTGCTAGCCTCCTAGCACCTGGTATACTAAGGCAGTTGTAGTAATGACCTCATGCTCAATAATAATGAGCTCATACTTAACACAGAAAGTAGTGTCTGAGAGTTGTAAATATGAAGATAACATAGAGATGCCCCCTTCCATAACTAACAAAATACACTGAACATCACAATATCCATACCCACACCTCAACCACTACCACACTCTCAAACATTCTTATGCAGTGCACACGATAATTCAATATACTGATGCCATAAAGACATCCTTGCAAAAGCCTCTGACAGCTTGTAAGAACAAACCTCAGTGGGTCCTCAGCTCACCTTTTTGATGCACACCTACATCAATGACTTAAAAACAGCCAAATTTTCCCCAGTTGTGTTCATAAATTAGCTTCTAACAAAAATATTGTAGTGGCTGGTAACATGGTTACTAGGCATACAGATTCCCCACTCACCATGCTGAACAAGGATATGATTACTGTCATCTAGCTTTCAGGTGTCAAGATCACAGACATTACAAGGGCTTTCAAGACCCCTTCTTCAGACAAGTATAACTACAATTTGGTATTGGTCCATGTGAGAATGAATGACCTGGGGCAAATATCCTGCAGAACATGCAGAGAAGAATGTCGGAACTTTTCTATGTATATGACAGATGCATGTAAGACTCTGATCCTTTGCAGAATTCTTCCCTTACCATGAATGGTTCCTAGGTATAAGAAACAATAAGTGGGTTTAACAATTGGCTTTATATCTCCAGGGGTGTGCAGTATGTATCAGCCTGGGACATCATGATTAACAGTCCTACTTGCTTTGCCATGGATGGTCTGCATCTCTCATTCAGTAGTTTCTACATACTGGCAAAAGCCTTTGCTGCACCATAGTAACTTTTTAGGCAGAATCCATCTAGTAGACATTCCTGCTTACCAAATTCATTTAACCCTAAACTGGACTGCATTAAGGAGTCTCCTTTCAACACCAGGAGTTTCAAGGACAAATTGCTTGATCTTGAGACTCTTTTGCACCTGGAAGATGTCTATGTCCATGTAATTAGAAAGACCTGGTATAAATGTAAAGACAGCACTTCCTCCATATCGGGGTTTTGCATCTACCATGCCTTCAGGCATGATGGAAACTGAGTAGTGTTGCCATATTTGTCAGGTACATCGATGTAGACTGATACCCATAGACCCGTACATTGAACTCCTAGAAATTCAGTTTACCATGGGCAAGTCAAGCTTCTAATTTCTAGCACGCCGCAGAACCCTCTCCATGTCCCCAGATAATAATGTTAAACTCCTGCACATTTTATAAAAAATTACTATAAGAAACAAATCAATAATCCTAGGTGGCTTCAATCACCCCACCACAGACTGCAGCACCGATACCTCTAATGTAGAGAAGGAAAGAGATTTTTGGGTTTGATAAACAGAAACTGCCTTGATAAAATAGTAAACCCAGTAGAGTCCAAAATATCCTTGATCTGATCCTCACAAACATTGCCTCTACCTTTTCCACTTCTACAGTTTCTCCTTCATCAGTTAAGATAGACTATATAATCTCTTGACATTTACTCTCAGAACAAGCATACCCTTGTAAGCAACATATCTGTGTTTAACCAATTAAAAAGGGTGAACCATGTATAATTCATATAGGTTCATTGGTGTGTACTAGGTTAATGACCACTGGGGATTTTTTAAGGATAGCCATGAATCCCAAATCTCTGACAAGTTTTGGTACCCTTGGAAAGTATAAGCAGGGGCCTGGGAGATGAAGCATTTACAGGCTGCCTGTGTCCATTAGAGACAAAGGTGCCAGACTAGGGATGAATTTCCTGTTCTCTATCCATTTGTTAAAGTTATACTTGAATTGGGTTAGGGATGAACCATGCTTCCCATGGATGGTGAGCCTGTTCCAGAGAAGGGGTAGTCTCTGGGATACATACTTATTTGTCAAGCAGATCTTATTCATATCACAGGCAAGGTTTATGTCTTTAGAACAGGTCATTCTGGTGCTGTTTATTTTGTGGATATGCAGGAGGTCCATCAGAGTGGGGTCCAATGATGCCTTGCACGCAAGGCACAGGTCTCCCTTCAGCAACCTGTAGGACACAGAATACAGGGATAAAAGTTTGAGGTGGTCTGCATAGGACATGTTATTTATGCTCTGTATTCTTTTAATGAAGAACCTGTGTGGATGTTCCACCTGTTGGATGTGCCTGGTTAGGTACATACCAAAAGGGTCATTGTACTCAATGATGGGTCTGATGAATGCTGAATACAGTAGAACAATGACCTCCTTGGACAAAGATGCCATACCTTTGTTTATAAATTACACAACATAGAATGATTTCATCATTACCATAGACACATGATGGTCAAAGACTAGACAACTGTCTGTGTGTCCCCAAGTCTATCTGTTCTGGGTTGACTCTTGGGGGTGTGTTGCCAATATGATAGTTACCAGGGGTTTATAGGTTCATAGGATGACACTAGGCTACTGGACCGGAAGCTGTTATAAGCCTAGCCAAAATTTTGACCATGTTCCCACAAAGTCAGAACCTGTTTCTCCTGTCCCTCAGAGACACAGGTGGGATCCCAGGGGTGTATTTTATGTTTCCCATCCAGTCGCCCAGGTTCCACTTAAAGGGGGCTAGAGAGTTACTCTCCTTGACATGGAGCAGGAGTCTGTTTGACAGATGGTGGAGTCTTTGAGACACAAATCTATCCTGCCAACAAGTTCGACTAATGTCACATACCAGGCTGAGGCCATGTGTGTGTGGGTCACGCAAGTAGAGTTTGACTTACGGATATGCAGCAACTCCATCAAGGCTGGGTCTGAGATGGCTTTGTATGCCAGACACAGTCACCTCTGAACAGTCTGTATGAGACTGAGTAGAGGGACAGGGCTTTTAGCCTATCTGTAGAGGATAGGTGTTTGAGACCCTGGATTTTCCTGGTCAGGAACCTCTGTGGTCTCTCCAGTTGCTGCATGTGCTTGGCAAGGTACATGCCAAAGGGGGGCATTGTACTTGATAATGGGTCTGATAAGGGAGGAGTACAGGGATGTCATGGCCTCCTTCTTCCTGGATGAAATACCCTTACTTATGGGGGTGGGGCATGTAGAAAGCCTTCCGTACAACAAAGGCAATGTGGTGGTCAAAAGTCAAGCTGCTATCAACCTGGGTGCCCAAGCCCATCATGACTGAGTGCATGTTTAATATGTTATTATTAGTGTGATAATTAGTAGGGACACCATTTTCCCCAAAGGGGATAATGATGCATTTCTTGGCATTCAGTTTGAGGCCATACTTCTGGCACCAGTCATTAGTTTGGGTAAGGCCGTCTTGGAGGACATTCACATCTTTACGGGAATTGAGACAGTGCCCAGCTTGCAGTCTTCTGCAAACTTGGTCAGCCACAGATCACTATTTTTTGCTTGCATCTCAGAAAAGTACATCCCAAAATATAGTGGCCCCAAGAGCAATCCTTGGGGTACCCTGCTCGTTACAGATCTATTACTAGAGGTGGCTTACCCTATTTTGACTAAATAGGTTCTATCAATCAGTCAGTTAGCTACCTATGTGGTAACATACAGGTTAATGCCTAGCTGGAAAGTTTATCTATTATGCCTGAGTGGGGAATAGTGACAAAGTCTTTGGCTAGGTCAAGGTAGGCAGTGTGCACCATGTTCCACTCATCCATGGCTTTGGTGACTATTTCAAATAAGTCAACCAAGTTTAACAGCCATGATATCCCTTTGACAAAACCAAACTGTGTGGGGTCAAGTGTTTGGAGGTTGCCAATGTCCTTGTTTATAAGGTCCATGACAATGTGTTCCATGGTCTTGCAGATCAGGCTAGTTAAGCTGATGGGCCTATAACTGCCTGGGTCAGTGGACATTCCACCTTTGTGTAGAGGGATGACAATGGCTGATATGAAGCCGGTGCTTGGGCTTTTGTTGAATAGGGTGCCAAATGGAGCTGAGAGATCATGCCTGAGTTCATGTAGGATGCAGCCAGGGATGTTGCTGGGTCACATGGAGACTGTATTTTTTGCTTTTGAGAGGGCATTAAACACCTGCTCCCTCGAGATGATGTCCTGCATTTACTGATGGAGTGTGGGGTGTAGTTTTCAGTGAAACTGTCTTCCAGCAGGTTGGCTATATCTACGGCATTTGTGTATGTGGTGTTCTTGACCACCAGTTCAGAGCAGATATGGGCATTGGCTTTGAGATTGCATGCATATGTGAGAAGGTCTTGTGATTGGCTGATTCACACTCAAAATTAGCCTCAGAGGATTTCACTGGTGGATGACTTCACAAAGGATACTATTATGCATTTCTTGGCATTTAGTTTTAGGCCATGGATTTGACATCAGTTATTTGTCTATGTCAACCCTTCTTGGAGAAGATTTGTTTCAGTAGGGGATTTTATGACTGCTCCTAATTTGCAATAGTCTGCAAATCTTGTCAGCCAGAGGCCCTTGTCATTGGTCTCCACTTCAAACAAGTTGATGCCAAAAAGGAGCAGTCCCAGGACCAATCCCTGAGGGACTCTACTGGTGACTGGTGACTTTCTAAATGTGGACTCTACAATTCTAACTTCCTGGGTTCTGTCTGTAAGCCAGCTGGCTATCCACCAGGTGACAAAATGGTCTACACCTAACCTCCTGAGTTTGTCAACAATGCCTGAGTGGAGTATTGTGTTAAATACCTTGGCCAGGTCAAGGTAGGCACTGTGAACTATTTTTCCCTTGCCCATTGCTTTGGTCACTTTGTCACAGCAGTCCACCAGGTTCAGTAGGCATGACCTGTCCTTGAAAAAAAAAAACTGGGTTGGTCCAGTGTCTGGAGGTTTCCTATGTCATTATCCATCATTTCCATGAACATTCTTTCCATGGCTTTGTATAAGGAGTCTAGTGGAACTTATGAGTTTGTAGTTGGCCCATCTTTGTTCAGAAGGATGATGGTTGCTCTTCTCTGTTTGTGAGGTACAAAGCCCATTTGGAGGCTATGGTTAAACAGTGATTCCAGAAGGCCTGATAAGTCATATTTCATGCTATTTAGAAGGCAGCTTGGAATATTCCTAGGACTCAGTGATGCAGGTTTCTTGGCCTTAGAGAGACAGCGTTGAGGATCTGTTCCCTAGCGATAGTTGGACATCTATATCTGACAGTATTTACTGAGGGGAGGCTGGGGAGAGACATATGGGTAAATTTAGAGCTGAATTTGTCTGCCAGCTGATTTGTTATATATTCTGGCTCAGTATAGATAGCTCAAGTAACAATGAATTCTGCACACATCTGTGTATTGCTTTTGAGGTTGTAGACATAGCTAAAGAATGTCATGCAGTTTTCCTGTGCCTGGGAGGCCATATTTACCTCAAATGTGTCTTTGTTTTGCTTAATTGGTCCCCTGAGTTGCTTATTTAGTTTGATGAGGGCACTTTCATCCTGATGGGTACTACATCTCTTAATATTTGCTATGATTTTCTACCTTCTGTTATACAGTCTATTGATGCTGTGATTCCATCAGGGTGGGTTGTTTTTTTGAGTTAGTTCTGCATTTATTCCTGGTGGGTGCATTTGCCTCTGCAGCTATTAATATGCATGTATAGGGATTTTATAAGCAATTATGTGTAGGTGTTCTCAGGTTTTAGTGTCGCTTAAAAATTTTTACCATTTTATCACCTAACAATAGGAAGTTAGCCCTGGAGTAGTTGCTTAACAGTCCAGTGTTAGCTGATGTTGTGGGTTTTATTTTTACTTCAAAAAACTGTTTTGAACTGTTTTTTTTCTGGAATTGGTACATTTTGTTGCTGTAGCATAGACTGCATTCAGACCTGCTGAATCTAGCTTTGTTTGTATAATGTGAGCACCAAACCAGGCCATCTTTTGTTGGAGAGGGCTCCCCTGCACCCTAGTGGCAGGAGTGTGCAGTTAGAACTTGTCTGATTGAAGGTTGCTGGAACAGGTTCAGTTTTGAGCTTTTTTATTGGTTATTTTGTTTAGATCAGTTTGCATGCATTTGCTACAGAAGCACCTCATTTGTGCATTGCAAATTGCCGTGCAGCAATAGGCACCATTGGTTATAGACACAAACACTTTTGCCTTCAAATTTTCCCTTAGCACTCTGCTGGAGCTCCATCAGCGAGTTCTTGGGATCGTCCCTCACTGACAGGTGATACACTCAGTGAAGCTCTTGAGGTACAACACAGATCCTACCCACTTGCCCTTTGTATTTTTTGTCCACTTCTTCTGTCCTCTACTTGAGCTGGTCCTTCCTGTCCTCTCACTGCTTTCTGACTGCATCAACTTACCTAGCATTATGGATGGACAATTTCCCACAGTTTCTCCAGCCAGCACGGTCAACATGGGCATTCTGAAGCAATGTAGCAATTGCCTCATGTACACTGACAACTCACTTCTAGTCCACACAAATTCATTATGTGAGAGATGCATCTATATCAATAATCTAGAATCCAGGCTCTCTCATTCACCAGTCAGTTCATCTGATACTAAGCAGGTAGTCAACATGTGCACCTCACCTCCTGTACCTACCAAACCAACAACACATAAACCTACATATGCAGAGGTCCTTACAAGAAGCTTACCTAAACATCAGAGAACTCCCAAACACAAAAACAAGCATGATTCACATAATATAGCCTCTGCAGAGCATGGTACACATAATATATCACACACTGGTGTCAAGCCCCTAAGGCATAACACAAAAGCAGACATCCTAGTCATAAGTGACTCAATAGTGAGACAGACAGATGTCCCTCTCACCAGGCTGGATAAGGAAAAGGTCATGGTCAGCTGTCTGTCAGGTGCCAGGATCCACCACATCACACACACACTCAAGTCTCTCAACAACAGGCACATTTCTGACTCCGTCATAGTCCATGTTGGTGTGAACGACTTGAGATGTACCTCACTGGACTATATGAAGACAGTCATGACTGAGCTCTCTGATTATGTGTCTCTGACAGGTATGTCCCTAGCCTTAAGCAAAATGTTACCTTTGCCTAGAATGATACCTCAATACAAACAAAAACAGACTGACTTCAACAATTGGCTTAGTTTCTTGTGTCATTCAAAGGGGATCCAGTATCTGTTAGCCTGGGATGACATGGTCGACAGACCTTGATGCTTTGCCAGAGATGGTCTTCATCTGTCAGCCATGGGATTTCGGTTACTGGCTAAGGCTCATGATATCCCCATAGTGCCTTTTTAGGCAATGCCACAAGAACAAAATTCTCGATGTAAAAATACCCTCTAAAACAACCTTAAGGTTATGATGCTAAACACTACGAGTCTAAACCAGAAACTGTACTCATTGGAAGCAGTCCTCACCTTGGAAAGATGCAGACATTTATGCAGTCACTGAGATCGGTTTAAGGCTGCAGAGAGCACCTCAGCTATAACAGGTTACATTTCCTTCCACACATTCAGACCACAAACTAAGGCACGCGATATAAAGAATGTGGTGTATCAATATTCATTACAGATAAATACATCTTTAGTTTGGTTAAACAGCGCAATTCCCTTGAATTACTTCAGGTGCAGTTGACTGTAGGTAAGACCCCACTTCAAGTCATTGTCAGCTATAGGACCCGCCTCCATGAATCAGAACACCCACTCAGCCTATTTGGATCTACTTGAGTCAATCAAGATACAACCAAACAGCCTGGTTTTGGAAGACATTAATTACCTGTCCATAGACTGGGTAAATTGTATGTGTTCTAACTCACTTGCCCAAAGGTTTCTGAACTTCATTAACTACAGTGCCATGGACCAGATGGTTGACATACCCACAAGCGGCTCAAACATCCTGGACATGGTGCTCACCAACATGGGGGACTGCTGTACCACCCCAGTGTGTGGTCATCCCTGGTGAAATCTGACCACAAATCAGTCTCACTAGAATTAACTATAACACAAGACCCCACCCAAGCAACAAAAAACTTCTCCAAGGCCAATTACCACCTTTTACATGATGGCATAAATAGTTTCACAACCCCTCCTCCCACTGATGGAACAGACACCCATGCTGAGTTATACGCCAATGCTTTATACAAGCACCTGTACAATTGTATTGACTCTGCTGTACCTGATAGAACTAAAGCAAGAGCTTCAAGGAAAAGCAAACCTGCATGGTGGACAACTGCCATTAATAGGCTATACACTGGTGGACAACTGCCATTAATAGGCTATACAGTAGGAGAAAGAAATTGCTGTCTAAAAGTAGAGGGGAATGGTCTCAAAACTGGAAACACTCCCTCCTCAATGTAAATAAGCAAATAAGACTCATAGTGAAGTCCTCCAAAGGTAACTATGAATCCAAATTAGCTTCCCTAACTAAGGGTAACAAGAAGGTGTTCTTTAGTTACATCTGTAACCTCAAAGGTAAGGCCCAGATGTGAGCTAAACTCATAGTTAATGGTACTACATATATAGAATCTATGGATATAGCAAACCTGCTGGCTGGCAGGTTCAGTGAAAACTTCACTCCCCTGTCCCTGCGACATATACCCAAAAGCATTCCTAACACCTGTCCCCAACCTAGTATCTTTGAGGAACAAGTCTTAAATGCCCCCTCCAAGGCCAATAACACAGCCTCTACAGGACAGTCAACATCTCGGGCTGTGTTCTACATGGGCTAAAATACACATTAGCATCACCATTGGGCACACTTTTCAATCACAGCCTAAGCACTGGCTTTGTCCCAGGAGAATGGAAAACAGCAACCCGTCATCCTTTTGCACAAAGGGGGTGCATCTACAGACTCTGGGAGCTATAGACTCATTAGCCTGACCAGCCTTATCTGCAAGGCCATGAAAATCTCCAAACATTTAACCCCACCCAGTTTGGCTTTGTCAAGGGGAGATCATGCCTGTTAAACTTGGTGGACTTCTTCGAGACAGTCACCAAAGCCCTAGACGACTGCAAATCTGTGCATACAGCTTAGCCAAGGCCTTTGACATAATCCACCACTCAGGCATCAGTGATAAACTCACTGGGCTGGGTATGAGTCCACATATTGTCAGATTGCAAACTGGCTCATTGATAGAACTCATACAGTCAAAATAAGAGACCCAACCTCCTCCAGCAGACCTGTAACTAGTGGTGTTCCACAGGGATTGGTTCTGGGACACCTACTGTTCTGAATCTACTTCTCCAAAGAACAGGCTAAAACTAAACGACTGTGGCTGACAAAGTTTGCTGATGACTGCACACTGGGAGTGATCATTGAAACCTCTAGTGATGTCAACATCCTGCAAGAAGGTCTTACGCAAACTAACGACTGGTGCCAAAGTCATGGTCTTAAACTTAATCCAAAAAGTGCATTATCGTCATTCTTCATTAATAAACTTATATTTCCAAAAAAAAGTGTCTTTAAAAAGAAATAGTGATTGTTTCTTTTAAACTGCTACATGCGATATACCTTTCCACTTAGAAACTTTTCTTTATTTACCTTTCAGTTTTACACTAAACATCTGTGCATGCTAATTCTTTACTCACCGACGTATACACAACTTTTCTCAAGATGGCCAGCTAAAACAATTTGATGAATTTAAATTCAATGTTTAGGTCATTAGTTGAATAGCAACTTCAACAATTGGGGTTCGATGATTAGTTTTTCGATAAAATAAAAGTTCGACGAAGTGATATAGACCCATAGCCAACATACTAGCTGATAAGTTAAAGTTCTGAGGAAGTTCTATAGTAAACGGGATGAAAGCGCTAAACAAGTTGTTTCTCTGGTCCAGTGTTTTTTGGTTTTACGTTAAATTTAGTATAACCCCCTGCAGCCCTCCCATATATGACATCATATCTACATCCTAAAGATCAAGTCTGAGGAAGTTTTAAGTGCTTTCTCAGAATTAAGCAGTGGTTCAGTGGGCCCTAAAAATGTTCTGGGATGTTTCCTTGTCAGTATGAAGTACTGTCTTACTGACCCACTCCTGAATCAGTTTAATCTCAACTTCTCAAAAGCTTTTGTGCCAGAGATGTAGAGGAGGACCTTACCATCCTTATCTGCAAGATAATGCAACACATCATTATGGAGCTCACAAATCTGGATATTGACTGCTTGCAATCCCATGACCAAAACTAGTTTGGGTTTATAAAAAGATAATCTTGGTTTCTTAGTCTAGTGAATTTCTTTAAAAAAGTCAAAAAAGCATTGTGCAAGGGGAAAATCTACACACATAATGCACCTCGACCTACCCAAGTCCTTCCAAACCATTTCACACTTAGACATCATAGGCAAACTAATCAAACTAAATATAAACCCTTATTTTACCTTATGACTAGTAATACTGACTCACAAACACAACACAGCAAATCAGGACAAGGGCAAACTGTCTCCTCTGAAAAGTTCACCACTAGTGGGATTCCCCCAGGACTCATTCTTGGGTCTGTTTCTTTGGGTGATAACCCCACTCAAAATCAACAGTTAGGGAGAAGAGCACTATTGTGGTGTAGCGAGATCATTCTTTTCATATGTCTAAGCTGATGTTAGGAGTCTCTTGTTGACCAAGTTCACAGGTTATTTCAAGCACAGAGCCATCATCAATTCTCCTTAGGATTCCCTGATCCTACAAAGTGGTAAACGTGCAATCAGGATCATGACCAACACTTAAATGCTAAAAAGTGTATACCATGGTCTGTGAAAAAGATGAGCATCCATGCACATACCACAAAAGTGATAACCTCACTCAACATCAACAGTTAGGGAGAAGAGCATTATTATGGACAATGAGCTGTCCTTCAACCACCATGTACCCAATGTCCTTAGAAAATACTGCTGGTGAGCCATGATGATTACTAAAGCTATTTCTTATAGGTGTAGAGGTCATTTATTTACTCTTTGGTGATTGGGTTAGTCCCACTAGGATAGTTCCCTCTTTTTAAGGGGAGACTCAAGGTGATATTAACTAGCTGACTTGAAGAAATTTAGTCAGAGCACTTGGGGAACTTCCTCTGCTCTTTTTTTTTTTTTGATAAGTGCTAAGAGATCTTTTACATCCACCTCTGCTATGACCAACCCAGTCTGACTGAACCTCAGTTTAACAGCTCATCCAAATGACAGCAATAAAGCACCCCCCTCCCATAGTGCACTTCAGTGGCAGTATAGGAAAATGAATCCAAGTATCTGGTGTGAGGAAATACTCCATAGTCTTCTGATCTTCCAGCACCTAAGGTTAGTGTGCTACCTGTTGAGCCACTGACATTGTGTACTCCTCCCATATTAGCCCCATGAGAGAACATAACACACCCTTTGATGTGTACTAATCCAGACACACAATCCCTTTTGAAAGACCCTCAATGGTTCCCCACTAAGAAATTCAATCAGCTACTCGGCATGCCTTCAAATTCTATCTCAGTTTCTGTCTTTTAGTGACTTCTGTGGTGTGCGTCTACCTAGTCTACAAGCCCTTAAATGAAACTGTCCCAAGTGACCTTCAATATGTTCACAACACTGGCAACATCACAAACATCTGGTCAAATCAGTATTTACATCTACTATGCCTTTTTAGGCAATACCAATCTGATAAACCTTCTAACATAGTAAATTTGACTCAAGATAGCTAGATTTGCTACTAACTCACCTCACAACTCTCACCACTGCCTTGCACTCAACTCATTTCAATAGCTAGAATTCTCCCAACAACTCCAACTACCACAATTTCAAATCACACATTCCGTTCTAAAAAACCTACTTCCTGCCTTTTCTCTCCTCCTTGTATCCTACTTCACCCCCAATCGTCCTCTCCGTACCTCCGATCAACAACTCCTTGAGATCTATAAACCTAACAAAACATTGGAAAACTACTGGACAAATACATTCTAGGCCAAGCCTGGAATAAACTCCCCTCGTACATAAGAACCATCTCCCACCTCAAGCACTTTAAAAAGGAGGTAAAAAACCTCCTACTTAATACAAAGTCCTGCCCCTGTCATGACCCTACCTAATCCTACACACCCTTTTGTTTCCAATATCCTGTAAATAAATATTACACCCCTCCCTTTCTCTGTAAACTCACTGTTTATTTCATTATAACTCCAGGGGCTAGGCTACTACATCACATGTAAATATATATATATATACACATTAAGCTCTTCTTGAACTATCTTCTCTTTATTATAATTTAGCTCTACTTCAATATTTCCTTAAGACATGCCATCTACTAACACTGCTTTTCTTTTCCACTCTTACTACCTAATATTATCATTCTTTTTTTTTCTTAAAAAGACCTCCCTTTTTCCAAATGGATTAATTATAACAAGTTTTTCATGTTTTATTTTTTTTCTGTACTCATAAAAATCTTTTGTCTATATATTGCTACTTTTGGTGTGTATATCTCTGGAGCCTTTCTCCTTGGGTCTCCACTGAAAATGGGCTGCTGGCTCAGTTGGACCAACCTGGTTAACAAATGTCTAATAAATAAAATAAATAGTAAGATACACTAAAGGTGTTACTGCTCAATGTCAGGAGTCTCAACAAGAAGCTTCAATCCCTAGAAGCTCTCCTCACCCTGGAGAATGTTGACATCTGTGCAGTTACTGACACCTGGCTTAAAGCCACAGAAGCCACCCGGAATTGCAAGGATATAATGCTTCCACACATTTAGACCAGCTTCTGCACAAGAAGGGACAAGAGCTGGAGGTGTATCAATCTATATAAAAATTAGCATACCTTAAGATTGGTCAGACAATATGATATGCCTGTGCTAATCCATGTCCAGTTAACCTTAGGTATAGTCCCGTATCATATACTTGGTAGCTATATGACCCAGGATAACCTCACCACATACTTGAATGTACTGGAGTCACTCACAATGAAACACGACACCATATTCATGGGTTATTTTAACTATCCCACCACAAACCAGGATACATACTCAGCCACTGACATGTAGGATGAAAGACTCCTTCATTTTGTCAATGCATACACCCTGCAATAGGTAATCTGCACATCTACTAGGGGTGCAAATATTCAGATACTGGTACTGAAAAATATGAGGGAATGTTGCTCCCCTCTTTGGGTAATATCATCACTGGTAAGATCAGATCACAGAATGATCATTCTTGAAATAAGTATAACACCTGAACTTCCGGCAAATCCCAGAACCTTTAAGAACTTTTCCTTGGCTTACTTCCTCCTATTAAGCAATGGCATAGCTAAATTTCAAGCCCCACAAACTCAGAGAAAATTGTGGCCTGTTTACAGAAATCTTGTATATGCATGTAAATAACTGCATAGAAACAGCAGTACCAAACCAGAATAAACTTAGGACAAACTTCAAAAACAAGCTTCCTTGGTGGACTCCCAGTATAAATAGGTTGTATAACAAAAGAAATAAAATGCTGTCCAAAAAATAGGGAGGGCTATGCCCAAAAGACAAAAAAATTACCTTGTCAGTCTCAAGAAGCAACTAAGGGGAATACTCAAGTCCACCAAAGCCAACTTTGAGGCAAAAAATACCCACCCCCCCAGGTTACAGATAATCATAAGACAGATTTCAGTTATATACACAGCCTTAAAGTGAACACCCAACAGTTTGCTGATCTAATAGTACACAAGGCTTCCTATACTGAACTGTGGGAAAAGGAAATTTGCAGGTTGATAAATTTTGCTCCAGTTTCACCCCCTATCACTACCACTTTGGAGGATTTTATGAGGGATCTCAGCTTCTTACTGAGGCTGACCAGGGAGTTCCTGCAATCAAGGGGATTTTACTCTTTTTTGCAACAGCTTCTTCCTTCTGTTGTAGAGTTTGTTTATGGCAGGGGACCACCCCTGCCATGTCCCACTCCTGTTTTTGGAGAATAGTGTCTTGGTTCTGTTGAAGATGGCATGATCCATGCACTCGTGTATGTGCTTATACAGTGCATAGGATTCAGCAGTCGTACATCTATTTTCCATCTGTGTGGGTGTAGTGAAGCTTGCCACTTCTGTCTTAAGAAGCATGAAGTTGGCTTTGGAGGAGTGTTTTACAATGGTTTCCTTAATGGGGGTGGGATATTGATGTCTAGGGTGATTAGCTTGTGGTTGGATCTGACCAGCAAGGAGTTGGCTTCTGGCGTGGAACATCAGTTGCCCATATTGGTAATGACCAGGTCCAGGACACTGCTGCCCCTGGTGGGGGTATGGACAAGCTGATCCAGGGCATTGGAATTTATGAATTCCAGAAAGCATTGAGCAAATAACTTAGTCCATGAGTAGTTTTCCCAGATGATGGCGGGGTAGTTGAAATTTTTCATTATTAGGGTATTGGGCTGTCCCTTAATATTACCCAGTATAGCAAGAAATGTAGAGTGCGCATACTGGGGCATGGCAGGGGATCTCTAACAAGCTACAACCTGGCTTGCAGTCTTGCCCAGTGCTAGTTGCACTTGGATCATTTCTGATGCATTATGTTGAGCAACTAGCTTGGAGGTGTGGATATTCTTAATGAATATGGACACACCTCCTCCTTTAGTGTTTCAGTCCAGGTTAGGTGGCCGAAAGGTGTGGTATGAGTTATAGCCTGGTAATGTCGGGGTGCTCTCTGCAGCCTTGAACCAGGTCTCTGTCACTGCACAGATGTCGATGTTCTCCATTTTAAGGAGTGCCTCCAGTGAATGCATTTTGAGGTTTAGACTTCTAGCATTGATAGCATTACCCTAAGATTTTGCTTGCTTATATTTGCTATGGTGGTGAGTTTGTCATTTGAACCTTGCCTAAAAAAGGCACTATAGGGGTGGCAAGAGCCTTAGTATCCGAAATCCCAGAGGCGACAAGTGCAGGCCATCTCTGGCAAAGCATCATGGTCTGCCGATCATGTTGTCCCAGGCAGACAGACACTGGATCCTCTTAGAATGACACCAGAAGCTTAGCCAATTGTTGAAGCCAATCATTTTGTCCTTGTATTGTGGTATCATTATGGGTAATGGCAGGATGTTACTCAGTGCTAGGGTCATACCTGCCTGGCTACATGATCTGAGAGCTCCTCCATGTCTGTTTTCATGTAGTCCAGGGAGCAACGTCTCAGGTCATTCACACCAACATGGGCAATGACACAGTTATATTTGTACTTGTTGTTCATAGGTTCATAGGTTCATAGGTTTATACTAGGCTATCTGCCCTAAGGCATTTATAAGCCTAGCCCAAATTTTTGTGGCTTACGCCACCCCTTATATGAAAAAATACTGTGCCCATTAGTTTGTTGTGCCTCTTTCCAGCAGTGACACAGAGATGATTCCTGGGGTAAACCTATGATCTCCCATCCACAGGTCTAGATTTCTCTTGAACAGAGTCAGCGAGGTGCTCTGCCTCACATGGACCGGGATTTTATTCCACAACATAGGGAGTCTCTGAGTGATAAATCAATCCCTCCAGCACGTCCTATTTATATCTGTGCTAAGGTTTAAGTCGCTTGCTCTAGTGGTTTTGGTGGATTTGGATTTTTTGAGGTGGAGCATGTCCATTAATTCCGGGTTGGACATGGCCTTGTATGTTAGGCACATGTCACCTCTGAGCAGATGGTATGCGACTGAATAGAGCTGGAGTTTCTTCAATCTGGCAGCATATGACAGATTTTGGAGTCCCTTTATCCTTTTGGTGAGGAACTTTTGGGGTCTCTCCAATTGCTGCAGATGTCGGGTGAGATACATCCCGAATGGGGCATTGTAATCGATCATTGGTCTGATAAGCGAAGAGTACAGGGGAACAATGACCTCACTAGATCTGGATGTGAATCCCTTCATGATCAGGTGGGCAATGTAGAAGGTCTTTCTAACCACTTTAGCAACGTGAGTGTCAAAAGAAAGGCCACTGTCAACCTGGGTCCCCAGGTCCCTGATAACCTCTTCTGTGCTTAGTGGATTGCCACGTATATGGTAGCTTGGGGTTACCTTGTTTTTCCCGAAGGGTATGACTATACATTTTTTGGCATTTAACTTCAGGCCATGGCTCTGGCACCAGCTATCTGTTTCCGTGAGTCCCTTCTGAAGGATATCCGTGTCCGATGCACTTTCCACTATGGCGCCCAGTTTGCAGTCGTCTGCAAACTTTGTCAGCCAAAGTCCTCCCATGTTGGCCTGTACTTCTGAGAAGTAGATGCCAAACAATAGGGGGTCAAGGACCGAGCCCTGTGGGACAAGACTTGTGACCGGCTTGGAGTCTGACACAGCGCCAGCAACTCTAACCCTGTGGGTTCTGTCCTTAAGCCAGTTTGCAACCCATCTTGTGACATATGGGTTTACATTTAAGCTGGTAAGTTTTTCTACAATACCCGAGTGGGGTATTGTGTCAAAAGCCTTTGCAAGGTCAAGGTAGGCTGTATGGACTGCCTTTCCCTCATCAATAGCCTTGGTGACTGTTTCGAAGAAGTCGACCAAGTTCAAAGGCATGATCTTCCCTTGACAAAGCCAAACTGGGTTGGGTCCAATGTCTGCAAGTCCCCTATATCTTTGTTTATGAGCTCCATTATGATCCTCTCCATAGCTTTGCAGACTAGACTTGTTAAGCTTATGGGGCAGTAATTACCAGGGTCCGTGAGGCCGCCTTTGTGGAGTGGGACCACAGTTGCCGTATGCCACTCCTTGGACACGTATCCTGTGGTAAGGCTGAGATTAAACAGCTGCCTTATAGGCGGGTTTAATTCCTCATTTAGCTCGAGTAGCACACAGCCGGGGACACCATCCGGTCCCATTGATGCTGTGTTTTTAGCTTTAGAGAGAGCAGCTTTCACCTGCGCATTTGAGATGTCCGGGAGGCTACACTCGGCTGGGATAGTTATCTCTCCTTTAGGGGGGGGAGGGGGGTGAAGTTTGCACTGAACCTGTCTGCCAGTATGTTGGCAATGTCTGTGGGTTCAGTGATTTTTGTATCATTTTGGACTAATTCTGAGCATATCTGGGAGTTTCCACCCAGGTTCCTAACATAGTTGAAAAAGGCCTTATGATTGTCCTTTGAATCCATGGCAATTTTTCTCTCAAAATTGGCCTTAGTTGATTTTATGAGTGCTCGTATTTTTTACTAATAATGATCAGGGTTGACTTCCTTTTTATGGATTTTGTTCTATCATGTAATAGCTTTCTCCTCTTATTGTAAAGTTTGTTAATGGCTGGGGTCCACCAGACTGGACGTTTGCCCTTTGTGGAAAGAGTCTTGGTTTTATTTGGGATTGCCTGATCCATGCAGTCCTGGAGGTGTTCATAGAAGGCATTTGTAAGGGCTTGCGGAGGTTGGGTTGTGGTTTCCTCTGGCAGAGGGGCCTTGAAGGATACCACACGAGTCTTGAGTAGTGTGAAGTTTGCTTTAGAGAAGTTCTTCACTATGGTCTTTTTGTTTGGGGTGGGGCGGGATGTGGATTTCCAGTGAGATTAGTTTATGATTAGATCTCACCAATGAGGGATATACTTCGGTGTGGAGCATTTTGTCCACATGTTTGTGACAATGAGATCTAGTATATTTTCTCCTCTCATGGGAACAGTGACTAGCTGTTCCATGGCATTTGAATTTATGAACTCCAGGAACCGATGGGATTGAAAATTGGGGCTTGAGTAATGTTCCCAGTCTATATTCGGGTAGTTGAAGTCACCCAATATGATGGTGTTTGGAGATACATTTATACCCTCCAGTGTCTTCAGGAAGGCTGTGTGGGGTTCCTGAGTTTGAGAGGGTGGCCTGTAGCATGCTACAATTTGTAGAGCAGGTTTGCCTATGGTTAGTTGCACCTGGATGGTTTCCAGCTTAGATGCGTTGCCACCAACCTGGAGGTGTGGGTATCCTTTATGAATATGGATACACCCTCCTTGTGGTGTGGTCCGGGTTTTGGGGCCGGACGCATGATATGAGGTAAAACCTAATAGTGCCGGGGTGCTCTCAGGAGCCTTGAACCAGGTTTTCAGTTACAGCACAGACATCGATGTTCTCCATACTGAGAAGGGCCTCGAGTGCGTGCATTTTGAGATTTAGACTTCTGGCATTGAGCAGCATTACCCTCAGTTTCTTCCCATTTTTGTTTTCTAGGGTGGTAGGTTTAGAATTTGAGCCTTGCCTAAAAAAGGCACTATGGGGGTGGCAAGAGCCTTAGCCAATATCCGGAATCCCAGGGGTGACAGGTGCAAGCCGTCCCTTGAAGCAGCGTGGCTTGTCAAGCATGTCATCCCAGGCAGACAGACACTGGATCCCCTTTGAATGACACCAGACATTAAGCCAATTGTTAAAGCTGATCATCTTATCTCTATATTGTGGCATCATTCTTGGTGAAGGAAGGATACTGCTCAGGGTTAGGGTCATACCTGCCTGGGCTACATAATCAGAGAGCTCCTCTATGTCTCTTTTCATGTAGTCCAGGGAGGTGCGTCTCAGGTCGTTCACACCAGCATGGACAATGACTGTGTCATATTTGTACTTGCCATGGAGTGACCAGTGCTTGTGTTATGTGGCGGATTCTAGCCCGATAGGCAGCTTACTGTGACCCTCTCCTTGTTCAGCCTGGTGAGTGGGACGCCAGTGTGTCTGACTATGGAGTCACCTATGACAAGTATGTTTGGTGTTGTATTTGGCCTTAAGGGCTGTGGGACTGCTTTGCACACTGATTTTTGTGGTTTATGTGTTGCTTGTGGGGTGTCTTGAGGTAGCAGTTGTTTGGGTGTCTGCTTTGGAGGCCTCTGCTGTTTAGGTAAATTTTTACTCAGAGCCTCTGAGTATGTCTTTGTGTGTTTATGTGTTTGATTCAGTGGAGTGGTAGCATTATGTGAGGCTGGTTTTGTGGTGTGTGTAGTTGCCTTCTCCTCCTGTCTGGTCTTGCCAGTCCTGAGTTGAGAGCTCAGCCTCCAGTTTGGCTAAATAGCTGCATCTCTCGCAAGTATTTGTGTTATGTGGGAGGAGGAGAGGGTTGTCTGTGTACATGAGGCAGTTATAACATTGCCTCAAGATTCCCAGATTCACCAGCTGGACCGGAGAGGAGATTGACAACTGACCTTTGGACATGCTAGAATAATATTGGGAAATCCTTAATTGAAAACAAGGGCCAGTGGGGAGTGAGGGTGTAGTGCTTTTAATTTTTATTGCTGACTTATATAATTGCTTTAGTGAGCAAGTGCCAGGTAACTTGAGTGCAATGTGTTACAAGTAACTAAATGCATAAACGACAAACAGTAACTTTCTTTCAAGTGAAACAAGGAAATAAGTACAGTAAGCAATGCAGATATCACTAGTGATCCACAGAAGCGCTGAGAAGTTGATTAGGTGGAATTAGCTTCCAGGAAATAACAAGCAAACAAACAACAAGCATATAAACAAAGCTAGATTCAGCAGGCCTGGATCTAGTCTATGCTAGAGCAAACAAGGTGTACCAATTTCAGTAAGATACAGTTCAAATATTCAGGCACTATAAAACTCTAACCAGAAATTCCCAGCTCAGAAGGGCAGAGTCCAGCCTCTTCTCCCACAAGAGTGCAGACCACGAACCTTCTTAATGTAAAATAACTGGCCTGAAGCCCAAGTGCCTAAACCAGAACTAATACACTTGGACACTGGGCTCTCAATCAGCAGTTCCCAACTTAGAAGGATGAAAGCTACCTGTCCTGCCACCACAGTGCTTGCCACAAACCTTCCTAATGTAAAACAACTGGTCTGAAGCCCAAGTGCTTAATCCAAAAGACTTGAATGATAGCTACACTTTAATCAAGTTACAACCAAGCAGTAATAAATACCATTGAATACTTTAGAGAATGTCTGGATTAGTGCTCAAGTTACACAAACAAAGCTAGATCCAGCAGGCCCGAATCCAGTCTATGCCACAGCAAACAAGGCACCAACTTCAGTAAGAAACAGTTCAGATATGCATGCACTATAAGCCTTTAACCAGAAATTCCCAGCTCAGAAGGGCAGAGTCCAGCCTCTCCTCCCACAAGAGTGCAGACCACGAACCCACTTAATGTAAAATAACTGGCTTGAAAGCCCAAGTGCTTAAACCAGAATTAATACACTTTTAGAATAACAGACACTGAGCCCTCAATCAGCAGTTCTCAACCTAGAAGGATGTAAGCTACCTGTTCTGCCACAACAGTGCAGACCACAAACCCTCTCAGTGCAAAACAACTAACTGGTCCGAAGCCCAAGTGTTTAAACCAAAGGCTTAGAATGAGTTACACCAAGCTGTAATAAATGCAATTGTGTATTTTAAGATGATGCAAAAGTCAAAAGAAGTAGGTAGAAACACAAGTACAGTAAAAGCAGATGAATTTTTTTTCTGAACAAGTGCTGAGATCAAAGAAACAGATTTGAGTGCTGAAACTAGAAAACTGGCTGGTTATAAGAAAAAAACAAGCTAGAAGGCTTCCCTCAAACACAGAAGGGCTTGGGGCTCAGAAGCCTACAAATAGTTTGTACCACTTAACAAGAAAGGCAGGAAATAAGCTTAATTTTTTTTTTTTTTCTATTTCCCAGATGCTCTCTTTGTACACAGTAGGAGTGCCTGAAATCAGAATATGATCTCACTGCACTCAGTTGAGTGAGCAAATGAGATGGGCCCAGAGGCAGGCTGAGGGGCGGGCAGTTTCAATGCCACTAAGATTAACACCAAAACAAATACAGGGCGGGTGGGTGGGAATAACTGAAGAGCAGAATAACTTCAGTTAAATATTCCTTCAACACTCCTTCATACGCAGTTTAAATCAAATTAAATACTGTATTTTTTTAAAAAAAGTGCAGATAAAGGTACTTAAATTCTCTTATACGTCCAGTTGAATATAACCAAGTTCTTAGCTGGCCAAGCTGAGGTTTTAAAGCAGGAATTATTTCACATGCACCAGTTTAAATATGCAAGGACAGGAAATCAAAGAATGTGGCTACCCCCACACCTGTAATTACTAGCAAATAACAAAATTCAGCCAACACTAGCTTCAGCTCAAGTTACTGAAGAGCAGAATAACTTCAGTTAAATATTCCTTCAACACTCCTTCATACACAGTTTAAATCAAATTAAATACTGTATTTTTTTTAAAAAAAAGTGCAGATAAAGGTACTTAAATTCTCTTATACGTCCAGTTGAATATAACCAAGTTCTTAGCTGGCCAAGCTGAGGTTTTAAAGCAGGAATTATTTCACATGCACCAGTTTAAATATGCAAGGACAGGAAATCAAAGAATGTGGCTACCCCACACCTGTAATTACTAGCAAATAACAAAATTCAGCCAACACTAGCTTCAGCTCAAGTTACTGAAGAGCAGAATAACTTCAGTTAAATATTCCTTCAACACTCCTTCATACACAGTTTAAATCAAATTAAATACTGTATTTTTTTAAAAAAAAGTGCAGATAAAGGTACTTAAATTCTCTTATACGTCCAGTTGAATATAACCAAGTTCTTAGCTGGCCAAGCTGAGGTTTTAAAGCAGGAATTATTTCACATGCACCAGTTTAAATATGTAAGGACAGGAAATCAAAGAATGTGGCTAGCCCCACACCTGTAATTACTAGCAAATAACAAAATTCAGCCAACACTAGCTTCAGTTCAAGTTACTGAAGAGCAGAATAACTTCAGTTAAATATTCCTTCAACACTCCTTCATACACAGTTTAAATCAAATTAAATACTGTATTTTTTTAAAGTGCAGGTAAAGGTACTTAAATTCTCTTATACGTCCAGTTGAATATAACCAAGTTCTTAGCTGGCTGCTGGCTCAGTTGGACCAATCTGGTTAACAAATGTCTAATAAATAAAATAAATAGTAAGATAAACTAAAGGTGTTACTGCTCAATGTCAGGAGTCTCAACAAGAAGCTCCAATCCCTGGAAGCTCTCCTCACCCTGGAGAATGTTGACATCTGTGCAGTTACTGACACCTGGCTTAAAGCCACAGAAGCCACCCGGAATTGCAAGGATATAATGCTTCCACACATTTAGACCAGCTTCTGCACAAGAAGGGACAAGATCTGGAGGTGTATCAATCTATATAAAAATTAGCATACCTTAAGATTGGTCAGACAATATGATATGCCTGTGCTAATCCATGTCCAGTTAACCTTAGGTATAGTCCCGTATCATATACTTGGTAGCTATAGGCCCCTGTCTATGACCCAGGATAACCACACCACATACTTGAATGTACTGGAGTCACTCACAGTGAAACACTACACCATATTCATGGGTTATTTTAACTATCCCACCACAAACCAGGATACATACTCAACCACTGACATGAAGGATCAAAGACTCCTGCATTTTGTCAATGCAAACACCCTGCAATAGGTAATCTGCACATCTACTAGGTGCAAATATCCATATACTGGTAATGAAAAATATGAGGGAATGTTGCTCACCTCCTTGTGTAATATCATCACTGGTAAGATCAGATCAAAGAACGATCACTCTTGAAATAAATATAAAACCTGAACTTCTGGCAAATCCCAGAACCTTTAAGAACTTTTCCTTGGCTTACTTCCTCCTGTTAAGCAATAGCATAGCTAAATTTCAAGCCCCACAACCTTAAAGAAAATTGTGGCCTGTTTACAGAAACTTTGTATATGCATGTAAATAATTGCATAGAAACAGCAGTACCGAACCAGAATAAACTTAGGACAAACTCCAAAAACAAGCTGCCTTGGTGGACTCCCAGTATAAATAGGTTGTATAACAAAAGAAATAAAATGCTGTCCAAAAAATAGGGAGGGCTATTCCCAAAAGACAAAAAACTACCTCGTCAGTCTCAAGAAGCAACTAAGGGGAATACTCAAGTCCACCAAATCTAACTTTGAGGCAAAAATACCCCCCCCCCCAGCTTACAGATAACCATAAGACATATTTCAGTTATATACACAGCCTTAAAGTGAACACCCAACAGTTTGCTGACCTAATAGTACACGGGGCTTCCTATACTGAACTGTGGGAAAAGTAAATTTGCAGGTTGATAAATTTTGCTCCAGTTTCACCCCCTATCACTACCGCTTTGGAGGATTTTATGAGGGATCTCAGCTTCTTACTGAGGCTGACCAGGCTGCAATCAAGGGGATTTTACTCTTTTTTTGCAACAGCTTCTTCCTTCTGTTGTAGAGTTTGTTTATGGCAGGGGACCACCAGATTGATTTCCTGTTTTTGGAGGATAATGTCTTGGTTCTGTTGGGGATGGCATGATCCATGCACTCGTATATGTGCTTATACAGTGCATTTGTATAGGATTCAGCAGTCGTACCTCTATTTTCCATCTGTGTGGGTGTTGTGAAGCTTGCCACTTCTGTCTTAAGAAGCATGAAGTTGGCTTTGGAGTAGTTTTTTACAGTGGTTTCCTTAATGGGGGTGGGATATTGATGTCTAGGGTGATTAGCTTGTGGTTGGATCTGACCAGCGAGGAGTTGACTTCTGGCGTGGAACATCGGTTGCCCATATTGGTAATGACCAGGTCCAGGACACTGCTGCCTCTGGTGGGGGTATGGACAAGCTGATCCAGGGCATTGGACTTTATGTATTCCAGAAAACGTTGAGCAAATGGGTTAGTCCATGAGTAGTTTTCCCAGATGATGGTGGGGTAGTTGAAATTGCTCATTATTAGGGTATTGGGCTGTACCTTAATATTGCCCAGTATATCAAGAAATGTGGAGTGCACATACTGGGGCATGGCAGGGGATCTGTAACAAGCTACAACCTGGCTTGCAGTCTTGCCCAGTGTTAGTTGCACTTGGATCATTTCTGATGCATTATGTTGAGCAACTAGCTTGGAGGTGTGGATATCCTTAATGAATATGGACATGCCTCCTCATTTAGTGTTTCAGTCCAGGTTTGGTGGCCGAAAGGTGTGGTATGAGTTTTAGCCTGGTAATGCTGAGGTGCTCTCTGGAGCCTTGAACCAGGTCTTCATCACTTCACAGATGTCGATGTTCTCCATTTTAAGGACTGCCTCCAGTGAATGTATTTTGAGGTTTAGACTTCTAGCATCGATAGCATTACCCTCAGATTTTGCTTGCTTATACTTGCTATGGTGGTGAGTTTGTCGTTTGAACCATGCCTAAAAAAGGCACTATAGGGGAGGCAAGAACCTTAGTATCCGAAATCCCAGAGGCGAAAAGTGCAGGCCATCTCTGGCAAAACATCATGGTCTGTCGATCATGTTGTCCCAGGCAGACAGACACTGGATTCTCTTAGAATGACATCAGAAGCTTAGCCAATTGCTGAAGCCAATCATTTTGTCCTTGTATTGTGGTATCATTCTGGGCGATGGCAGGATGTTACTCAGGGCTAGGGTCATACCTGCCTGGGCTACATGATCTGAGAGCTCCTCCATGTCTGTTTTCATGTAGTCCAGGGAGCAACATCTCAGGTCATTCACACCAACATGGGCAATGACAGAGTCATATTTGTACTTGTTGTGGAGTGACCTGAGTTCTTGCATTATGTGGCAGATCCTGGAACCTGACAGGCAGCTGACAGTAACTTTCTCCTTGTTTAGCCTGGTGAGTGGGACATCAGTGTGCCTGACTATAGAGTCACCTATGACTAGTGTGTTGGGTACGTTATTTTGCCTTATGGGCTGAGGTTGAGTGGCACACTGATTTTGTGAGCTATGTGTCATTTGGGTAATGTTGGGGGGTGGTGGTTGCTTACATTTCAGCTTTGGAGGTCTCTGTTGTTTGGGCAGATTTTTATTGAGAGTCTCCATGAATGTAGGTGTGTATTTTGTGTTACTATGTGTGGGTTTGGGCGGTGAAGGTTTTGATGGACTATGTGCTGAGTGTGGTGTGGTGCAGGTGTTTACCTTCTCCTCTTGATTGTCTAGTACAGTCTTGGCTGGAGAGAGCTTGGCTTCCAGTTTGGCTATATAAGTTCATTTCTCGCAGGTTGTAGTGTTGAGTGGTAGGAGGAGAGGGTTGTCACTGTACATGAGGCAATTGTTACATTGCCCCAAGATGCCCAGATTCATCAGGTGGACAGGGGAAAATACCAGGAGCTGACCCTTAGACATGTCTGGATAAGTACTTATTAATTTAAGTACCAAAACTGTTTTCCTCCTAATGAGTGAGGAAAGTTGAGTGCTGCAGCAATTTGTAGATTATTTAATGCTTGCAATGAGTTTTGAACAAGTGCTGAGCACAAGGAAACAGCTTTGAGTGCTAAAACTGGAAAACTGGCTAGTTCTGAGGGAAAATTAGAAGAGCAGACTTTCTGGCACCGGGAATGGTTTAACCCTAGTTAAACAGTGCGGCACAATGCGCAAAACCACGCAAACATGGGTTTTTAAACAGAAAGATGAAAGGGATAGAAATATCCCAAAATGGCCAATAAAACTACAGATTCTGAGCTGAAACCACTCCTCCAGTGACAGGCTGCTCAAAGCTCACTATTCTCACTGATGAACAGGGAAACGTCCGTCTATCTTAGTAAGGTCTGGGCAACACAGAAACTACAAAACAGCTCAGAATTCAGCAAAATCTGAAAACCGGAGTCTACTGGTTATAGAAAGGTAGGAAATGAGTAGAGAGAGAGGATTTTTTTGTTTCTTTCAAAAATTAAAACAGATGCAGTAAAACAAACACTTTTAAAGCAGAAAAATGGCTATCGCACTTGAGTGTGTAGCCCTCAACAGTTCAACAGTTGAAAAACACTTAAAAACAATCAGTTAAGGTGCAGACAGTATCAGAATTCAAAAACAGTTCAAATAAGTTGCAAAGTTAATAAAAAATGCTCGGAATAGTGCGGCTAGTGAAAATAAGCAATAAAAAGCAAAACAGAGGTACTTAATCCACTCAAAGTCTCCCTTTTCTCTCTCTGCTGCTGTAGAACTCTGCAGGACACCCAGGCAGGATCTTGCTGAGGTAATACAAATGCAAAAACTGCAAAAACATGAGTTTTTAAACAGAAAGATGAAAGGGATAGAAATAGCCCAAAATGGTCAATAAAACTACAGATTTTGAGCTGAAACCACTCCTCCAGTGACAGATAGGCTGCTCAAAGCTCACCACTCTCACTGATGAACAGAGAAGCTTCCTTCTATCTTAATAAGGTCTGGGCAACAGAGAAACTACAAAACAGCCAAGAATTCAAATCTGAAAACTGGACTCTACTGGTTATAGAAAGGTGGGAAACAATGTTAGCTTAGTTAGTCAGGGAGAGCAGGCAAGCATGTCAGCAGTGGAGTATGGCAAGCTGACAAGGAGCCAGTTGGCTGAGATGTGCCAGACTAAATGACTGGTGCATTCTGACCTGACTAAAGCAGACATGATTGCAGCTTTAGTCACAGCTGCATCACGAATAGCAACCAGGAGGACAATCAGACTGACCGTGGAGATGTACAACTCTCAGACAATGGACAGCTCAACCTTTCCACAGAGGACTTAAAAATCCATCTGGAGTTAGTGACTTGAGTTGGAGGCCAAGTGTTTGGAAGTAGAAGTAGCAGAGAGACTGAGACATCTGTAGGCTGAGGAGAAGGAGAGGTAGAGGCAACATGACAAGGAGATGCTGACTCTGCCAGAGTCATGGAGGTAATGGGAAAGGGAGTAACCAAACCCCAGAAGCAACAAAGGTCAGTAAATTTCTTCCACAATTTACAGAGGGGGATAATTTTGATAGTTTCCTTCATATGTTTGAGAGGGTATGTAAACAGTATATTGTTGACCTTGGTCTCTGGGCATGGTTCCTGACCCCCTTACTCCATGATAAAGCTGTAACTGTTCTTTCCAAACTGTCTGATACTGAAGCTTATAGGAAAAAGTTTCATGACCATAGACACAAGGCAGATGAAAGTGTGTGTGAATGTGTTGCTGAACTAAGCATTTATTTTCATAGGTGGGTGAGTGGATGTGATGTCACCACTTTTGAAGGGCTGGCAGCCTTTTTGGTGAGGGAACAAGCCATTAACACTTTACCTGGGGAAATGAAAATTTGGTTAGCTGATAGTCAATGCACTACTGCAGATGAGTTGGGAAAAAAAGGAGATCTACACCTAGCAATCAGGGCATCACTGCACAGGAAAGAGACACCCAATGCTGTTCATGGATCTAAGGGAACCCATGGTGGGCAGCCCAGACTGTCACAACAGAGTATTCCAGTAGTGGGGGAAGCCACTAGTCTAGGTACACATCCAGGACCAAGGGTTAAATATTTTAAATGCAACCTGTGGGGCCATGTAGCATGTAGATGTCCATGGAGGCAAGGTGGGGAACAAAAGGTGGGAGAGCCAGTAAATGGGAATGACAAAATGCCAACAGTAGGTTGTCTTGAGACAACAAGGGTACCAAACTACCACAAGAGGTTATATCCTATCTTATTGAATGGGAAAGAGGCCATGGCTAAGATAGACACAGCCTCTGACCTAACCATTGTAAAGCCTGCAATGGTTATAGAGGAGCACTACTTGCTTGGGCAGTCGACTCCAGTCAGAGCTTTAGGAGGGACCCCATTCAAAATACCTTTGGCTAGGGTTCACCTTGACTGGGAGGGTGGAAAAGGAAGCCAGCAAGTCAGTGTGTTTGAGGATATCCCTGCAGATGTCCTGCTAGGGAATGATTTTGATAATGCAGTACTATGTGTGCATTGCAGCTAGGCTTGGAGAGAAGCATGTGGTTCTGGTAGCCTGGGGAGACCCAGACAGACTTTACACTTTCAGTCATGACTGGTGAAGTGGTTACTTCAGGGAGAGAGCTACCCTGTAGCAGTGAGACTGAAGGTGAGTCACAGCTGCTTGTGGGTACTGATGTTCCCTTGGACAGAGTGACTGCAAGGGCAGAGGTGAGTAGTAGTAGTAGTACCCAGGCTGACAGTGAGGCACTGCTGTCAGAGGATACCAGACTTCCTGTGGAAGGGAAGCTGGGAAGGGTTACAAAGAGAGATTTGAGACAGGCTCAGCTCTCAGACCCTACATTACAAGGCCTGAGGGAGGTAGCTAGTGAGGCACCTGATTCTCAAGGGAAGGGGGAATCTGTATATTGGGACAAAGGGTTGCTGTATAGAGAGTGCACCCCTGATGGAGGGCTAGAGGGTGAGAGAATACAGCAGTTGGTAGTGCCCAGAGCCTACCATCTGGCATTTCTAGCCATAGCCCATGATATTCTCTTTGTAGGTCATATGATCATAAAACATACAAAGAGATGCACTGTGCAGAACTTCTATTGAACTGGGATTTCCAGAGAACTAACAGGGTACTGCAGGACCTGTGAGCAGTACCAAAGGGTGGGCAAGGCAGGATACAAGGTGAAAGCTCCTTTGATGCCTTTGCCTGTGATTGAGGAGCCATTTCAGAGGGTAGCTATGGATATTGTGGGGCCTTTGAGTACCCCAAGTTCCACAGGGAAAAAATATATCCTAGTGGTAGTAGCTTATGCTACTAGATATCATGAGGTAGTGGTTCTGTCCTCCATTGAGGCAGAAAAGGTGGCAAATGCATTGTTAGAGATTTTCAGCAGGTTAGGTTTCCCAAAAGAAATACTGACTGACAGAGGTGCCAATTTCATGTCAGACCTGCTGGCTTGTCTGTGGAAGTACTGTGGGGTGAAGCACCTAAAGACCACACCTACCATTCCCAGACTAATGGTCTTGTTGAGAGGTTAAACTATACACTCAAGTCCGTGCTACGGGCATTTGCAGACCAGTGCAAGAGGGAGTGGGACAAATATTTGCCCCATCTGTTTGCTTACAGAGGGGTTCCCCAGGAATCCACATGTTTTTCACCCTTTGAATTGTTGTATGGGCATAGGATGAGGGGACCTCTAGATTTTATTCAAGATGAATGGAAAGGTGTGTGTGAATCTCACAAGGAGTCTGTTTTGGCATATGTCCTAAACCTCAGGACAAGGTTCAGGGAACTCATTGGTTTTGCCCAGGAGAACATGGCAGAAGCCTAACAGCAGAAAAAGGTCTGGTATGACAAGAATGCTCGAGCTAGAGAGTATGCTGTAGGGCAGTAGGTAATGGTTCTCATTCCTGTCAGACACAATAAACTGCAGGCAGCTTGGGAGGGACCCTACAAGGTGGTAGGGAAGGTCAGTGATGTTAACTACATGGTAGAACTGCTAGGCAGGAGGCACAAACAATACTAATTTCATGAACTTTAATCATACCATTCCTGTCATGGTATTAGAAACCCAAAAGACTTAGAGAAATTAAAAAAACAGGTAAACATAGAAACCCTCGTACAGGTTTATCTCTGTGTATGAGGTACATACTGATGTATCTAGAGCATTGATGTCCCACTGGAACCCTACCAACAGTTATTCTAAGGTTGTGGAATCTGGCTGGGTATGTTCATGCCCAAACATCTCAAACCACTTACCCATCCCTTTGAGATATCTGCTATAACAATGCCATCCCCTCATCAAAAGTGCTTCAAACTTCCCCCATCCTTTTCCCCAGCTTCCTACCATTACAAAAGCATAATATTCCCTAGCCTTTAACCATTTCACCTGTTCCCTGTAACTTTATTTTTCATTTACTGATCCTGTCTTCTGCAAATCAATACTTCTCTCTTAATCAGTGCACCCATTTTCATCTGTTCCAATTCTTGCTCTTTCCCCCCATTTCCAGTCATTTAAAGACACCAGGCTTCTAATGTGTCTCTACAGCCCAGATTTCAACAAAGACGACAAGTCCCTACCTGTATTTATTCAGAGGTTGACATGGCCTAAACTATTATTTATCAAGGCTATTTTGTTGGTATTATTATTATTATTATTGTAATTGCTGTTTTGCTGTTGATATTGCTATTATTAATTTGTTAGTGGTTTAAATCTGTTGCACACAGGTGCCTCTCTTCAGGATCAAACTAGGAACAATATGGGTGCCCCATTAATCCCCTCCCTAGTAGATGTAATGGAAAGTAAATTTTGCTCTTTAAAGGGATATTGGTCTTAAAGCATGAGCACTTCATTTTTAAAGTTGGTGTGACTACCCTGTTCACAAACCAGTTTGGGTGGTGGTACGTGTAGTAAGATTCTATTTTATGTAGAAGCCATTCAAGTCACAATTACTGTTACTGCTTCAATGACACTAGTTCCATAAAAAACTGAAACAGCAATTTAACAGGAGTTTCTTACAGTAAATAAAGGAGAAATTATTAAAATAAGATAATGCAAATGGTACAATGAATAAGAATATTAGAATATTATTTGAATAATATTTGTATTTATATAGGTAAACTAAGATAAAAATTCACTTGGTGACAAATCAAACTTTCTTAGCTATAAAACCTAAATATGCAAGTTTAGTTTACTTATTTCAGAGAAGGAAGCATATTTGGAATGTACACCTCCTTACATATGCCCCGGGATTCATGAAGCTTGCGCCAGACGCCGGAGTAGCATCGACGATCTAGCGCCAAATATGGCTGACGAGCGATTCAGGTAAGAGCTGTTTCCACGTGCACTACCAGCGTATGGCAGAGCTGCACAGCTCCTGGCGCATGTATGCTAATTACCCCATGCGTAACAGTGTAGCATGCAATTGAAGGTATATAGCAATTCATGAAGTGGTGCAGATGTAACGTAAGCATGTAGAAATGTAAACCAAAAAATGGTTTACATTTTGTCAAGCATAAAATCGGAGCCATGAAAGAGGACCAAACCTACGTATTATAATGTTAATATATACCAGTGGCTAAATATATAGCCAATGGCATAAAACAACATGCACAGCATATAAAAAATAACATTTGATGTCATGGCCACACCAACGCAAAGTAAAACCGCAGTGCATCTGTGCGCAAACGGGATCAGAAGGAAAATATATTTAGATGTCATAAAACTGCAATGTAACACAATTCATGATATCCCCATAATAGTCAATGGCATGCATGCTACACCACAACCATGGTGCAAGGGTTGCTAAGGGTCTGTGACAGTGTTGCATGTGGTAACTAGGAATTAGCAGTCAATGCCATGCAAATGAGTCAAGTAATACTGAATCGCAAATGCCCCGCCGGCATAAGGATGTACCACACGGTGTAGTGGTACAACACCGAGGAGTGGCCTGGAGGTAAACATGACATCAAGAGAGGGGCGCGCCACAGTAGCTGTAAGCACATTGGAGTATTGCTAATCCATGTTGCGTGTTGCTAAGCAAAGCCACAGGATCGGGATGTGGAAGTAGCCATAGCTTTGCTTAGCTGAGAGCACGCAAGGTAACTGAAAGTTCATGTGAACGTGGATGAAAACGCGCATGAAACCCGGTAAACGGCTGTGCACGGCGTGCACCACAGCTGAAAGAGGAAGGATACGGGAAGACAATAAGGAAATGATGGAGCATGGTAATTGGAGAACAAATGAGTAATTAACACCTGGAAACTCACAGTGGACCATAGACAACAGCTAACAAGGCTGCTAGCAGCTACCTGCAGCACAGGAAAGGGGAGGTGCTGTACAGCAAAGAAAGGAGAACTGTCACAGCAGAACAAAGCAAACTTGCAGTAGATTAGCTACATAACACATTTCCCAACACAATCCTGAGTTGTGAAAGTACAAAACAAGAAAGGCAGCAGCTGAATGCATGCCTGACAATTGGAGGGGAATCGAGTTGAAAATTGAAGTAAAGGGCAATAGATGAATCATGGCAGCCAAGCATAAGTCAACACCAAAGACCCCACAATAGCAGTACCTGCTGTAAAACCAATAATTAAGATACCCTGTAGCTGGACTAGCACAAACACATCCAATTGCACCAGCATCATCCATTGCACAGTAGTATAAGGTGTGAAAGCCCCACACACACACACTTGTGTATTCCCAGACACTCTGCACCATTGGTGTATACAGACAGGGATCTTTTAATATGTACATGTTAGGGGCTGCCATAGCTTTGATTCACCAGCATGTGTTGGAGACTGACGGTGGTGTGGAGGATGATGCTGACAACCATTTCAGGCACTGGAGGAGGAGAAGAGTGTTTAAACCCAGGGTAACCTACCAGGGGCTACATAATCTGGAGATAGTAGAGCGTTACAGGGTGGACAGGGACATCATACAGCAACTTGTTGAGCTGTGCCGGCCATGCCTCAGAGCCAGAAGTAACAGAGTGGAACCCATCCCAATGGACATGAAGGTATGTGTAAGCTTGAGAATACTAGCCACAGGTACCTTCCAAAGGCCAACTGGGGATATCATGGAAATCTCAAAGGCATCAGCATCCAGGGTACTCCACCAGTTCCTGGATGCCATGTTACCACATGCCAATGAGCACATATACTTCCCCCGAACGCAGGAGGAGTTGGCCAGCAATATGTGCCTCTTCCACCATGTGGCAGACTACTCAGAGGTACTAGGTGCAGTAGACTGCACACACGTACACATCTAGTCACCACCTGGTGAGCAGGGTAGGTGCTACATAAACCGCAAGGGTTTCCCCTCCATCAACTGCCAGGTCATGTGCAATGCCCAGAGCATTATCATGGATGTGTGTGCTGGCAGCCCTGGAAGCTATCACAACTCCCACATCCGGCATGCCTCACAGCTGTATCAGGTATTTGCCAGGGGTGACATCCCATATGGCCACCTGGTGGGGGATGATGGCTATGAACTGGAACCGTGGATGATAACTCACATCAGAAATGCACACACAGCCATGCAAGAACTCCATAATGAGGCACACACAGAAACCAGAATCATCATAGAGCACGTGTTTGGGATGCTGAAATCATGGTTCCATTGCTTGGACATATCTGGTGGAGCCTTGCAGTACTCTCCAGGAACATGTGCCCACATCATCATAGTATGTGCCATGCTACACAATATAATCCTGTGGAAACAACTGCAGTAGGGACAGAATGGTGAAGGCCCTCACAGCCCACCCATAGGCACAAGGGGACTCAGACCATGAACACCCTGTGCTAGCCCCAGTAGGGCAGATGGAGGTGTGCCCAGTATGCCCATGCCTTGGCAAAGAGGGAACGTATAGCACACACACTGACAGTGTAAGCACTCATGGACTGACACCCTTCTCCACCTGCACACACAGCAAACATGGATGGCACACACACACACGACCATCTGTAAATTGTCATGTATAGGTGGTCTACTGTGTGCATCCTACATAGGTAGCCCTCAACTATTGTACACACAACCGCCACTGGCACAAGGTAAGTCAATACTTGAACAGTAATTTAAGCTATCAGCATGTGTCCATACTGTATGTACAGGTTCATAGATACATAGGTAGGTACATGCCCAACTGCCGAGGCCACTTACAAGCATAGGCAAAATGTGTCTGCTGTCGCCACCCCATCGATTAACTAACTGTCCCTCTGTGGAGCAGAGCCAATTGCGGGATCCCTGGGGTGTAGCCACTGTTCACCACCCACACTGCAAGGATTCTCTGGAGTGTTAGCGAGGGGTTTTGTATAATGTAATCAGGGATGTAGTTACAAATAATGGGGAGTATCCCTGACAGGAATCTTCACAGATGTGTACATGTTACATAGTATACCACAGCTTGCATATATAGGTAGTTCTCCACAGAATAATAAACATGTGGAACACACAACCGCTGAAATTTGCGTTAATCACCCTTGCACTACCAGTGCATGCTCTGAGAGGTAAGATATTACTGCCAGGATTAGAGCACGCAACCATGTACACATTCATGACAATAACATACCACTAAGCTACCTGAGATGTACCAATGGCAGTCGTGTATACTGACAGGATAAAACACAAACGGTAGGAATGTCTTGAAATAGGACAAACCGGCATGTACCCAATGAAAGGTGCACACATATATAAATATATATATATATATATATATATATATATATATATATATATATATATATATATATATATATATATATATATAGAGAGAGAGAGAGAGAGAGAGAGAGATATGTTGATATATGGGGATATACATATATATGTAGATATATAGATAAGTTAACAACATCTACATAACCATGGAGGTACATATAAATGGGATACCTACCACATACCGACTGCTTTACATACCGACGCGCGTAATCCCGAGGCTTAAGGTCCAAAAGAACACAGTACCAAAACATCAGATGCGCAAGGTGTAAAATCACGATGTTAAGGGACAGTTAGTCAGTGCTTCTGGTGTTGCTGTTCAGGTAGGTTACTGTGTGTAAGTGTGTTCCTTAGGGCTGTAGTGTGTGTAAGTGTGTGTTCTGTGTGTGGTGTGTGTTCTTGGTGGGCTATAATGTGTGGATGTGGGCTATCTTTGTGCATCTGTTTGCGCGACCTAGGAGGTAGAATTTTAGGGGGTGGGGGGGTACTGACACCTACATGAGGGGTGTAGGGGGGCTTGGCCACCTGCTCATACGTAGTGTAGGATGGTTTGTTTGGATGTGTTGAGTAGCAGTGTGTCTGTGTGTGCGTGTATTTGTTCCATGTTCGTGTTACTTTCGTGAGTTACTGTCACTGTCGGTAATGTGAGGTATGGGAATCTGGTCCCTGTACTGTGTGCGTCAGAACTCTGTGGTTTCGGGAATCCATAGGTGTCCCGTATACAGTGGTTGAAGTGTTCATATATGTGTATAACATGGACCGTAGCAATCACACATTCTGCCACTACCAACCTTTATGAACAAAGGATATGGAGAGTATATGCCTATATACTATTACAAATATGTGCTATGGACAAGAGCCAATGATAGTGTTACCACCTGTCCCACTTTGTGAGGGACACGTCCTCTTTGGGAGGTTGTGTCCTGACCAAATATATTAAATGTGGCAAGTGTCCTGGGATTGTAGGACATAATTATGTTCCATATGTACTGTAATAGTTGCATACAATAGTTATTTCTGTATCTAAAATACCTACATGTTACAAGAAACAGGATAAGCAACTAAACTGCTACAAGAATAAGCTTATATTTAGGCAAGAGAGGAAAGTTGTATCCCTTGTACTGACCATGGGTTTGTGTCGGCCTGTAAAATCTGATGTGTGTCCCGAAAATGTCGCACTATGGCCATATGAAAAGGTGGCAACCCTAGCCAAAGAGGGTCAGTCACCAACACAACTATGATGACTGCAAATACCTATGACAGAAATATACAGCTTTCATGTAGCAACACTTTATTACATTCAGATGTATTACTGAAGGGATTCAAGGACTAACATCACCTGCATGCTATGCATTAACCACATAACAGTGCCTTAATGAATCAGCCTGCAATTACCATTGTATTAGTCCACAAAAGGATAGGTGTTCAAATAGGGAAGGAACCCTCATGCACATACTGATTATGTATAAAAGCAGTTCCTGCACACCTGCATTTGCTATGCACACCCACTATCACCCCCACACCCAAACATATTACAATACAAACTGTAATAACATGACAAATCTTTCACTCACTGTACGAGATCTGCAGAAGCATTAACATACCTTGTCAGAAACAGACTAACATGGCCCTATGTGAAATAGCTGCTGTTATACAATGGAACAGCTACTGATATTACACGGTTTGTTTGCACTAATCCCATTTCAGAGGGTTGTGTGTACACCGGGATGTGTTAGCAATTACTGAGTAACAGCGCAGTATGCTACACTTGTTCACCAAATCAAGGATGTCTGGTGAGCACACTGTAAACCACATAACAGTTCATGCATAGCCATACGGCCTTGAGCAGGCCAAACATCCTTGCCAGACTTAAATATCTGCAGCAGTATCAGGTACAAACAAACCCTGCATAAGTAGCAATGTTCTGAAATATAACAGCTGTACTCACATGTAGAACTAAATCGTCTAGCCATTACACACAGTCCATGGGAGTCATGAAGCTAATATATCTCTGTGTATCTCCATATAGCTGTTGAAATATATCACAAACAACACATCCAGGCCATCTTCCTCGAAAGTAAGGCAAACGTACAACGCCCAAAAGGAGTACTCAGTTATACACCACTGTTGCCATGGTATCGGCTAATGGAGTAGCTGCACAGCTGATGTGCATCTAATTAACTACTTCGGAACAGAAATTGGTGGACAGGATACCACATGTTACTAAAAAAGGATGTGTTATCACACATTCAAACCATCTGTATATACCAGCGGAATGTTACAAAGAACATTGAATCACAAACTGAAAAGAATTGAATAAAATGTTAACAACACCTCAGGTTACTAATAAGGTTTGTAGAACAGTCATTATGTCTGTGTATGTAGTACCTTTCTGTAGTATTTAAAGTGCATGCAATCCATATAGTGGAAACAGTTATCTTGTAGTGATGTATTGTTGAGCATAGTAATGCTTGTAGTATTTGTGTGTACTGCTGTTGGTCACAAGGCAAACACCGCATACACCACAAGAGATGCTTTATAAGGGCTTTGAACAGAAATACTCCCCACCAGCCGATGTCAGGGAAGGGCTGGTCCAACAAGTATGTGCAGGGGATAGTATATGTTGATATATTGTAACTGTAGCCATATGTATGGGTGAATTACTGAGAATAACATGTGGAAGGTTGGGCCACTGTGCAATTATGATTTGCATTGTGGGATATTGTGTCAATAACTGTGTAATATACAGTATTGTAGGCAGATATGTATTACAAGCTACATAGCATTACTGTGATGTTAGGCAAACATTAATTATGTCTATTGGCATTTACAATACACAATAACAGGATACATATGTCTTTTAGTCTCCTGACAGTTTATCAGCATGATAGCAAAGTAAAATGGAAGAGCTAGTTAACTATCCATGCACATAAGACATGTAATATGTGCAAAGGCAGGTACTAGGCTGTCTTACCAAGGGTATTTGTAAGCCTAGCTAGAGTGTGTTGGCTTTCGCCACCACCATAGGTTGGTTCCCTGTGCCTCTGAAAGGCAGAGCCATTAGTTCCCTGTGCCTCTGTCCAGCAGAGTCACTGCAGTGATCCCTGGGGTACATGTCCGTCTCCCATCCACACGTCAAGGTTTCCCTTGAAGAGTGCTAATGAGGGGCCCTGCCTGATGTACATTGGAATCATGTTCCAAAGCATAGGGAGTCTCCGGGTCACGAATCTATCCATCCAGCACGTCCTACTCATCGTTGTGGTTAGGTGTATATCCCTAGAGCATGTGGCTCTCAAGGGCCTCTGTTTAGGTGGAGCATATCCAGCAATACAGGGTTGGACATGGGCCTTGTATGTCAAGCAGAGATCACCTGTGAGTATGCGGTATGCAATGGACTACAGCTGGAGTTTCTTAGGTTGGGCTGCATAGACCATCTGTTTGAGGTCAGTAATCCTCTCGGTGTGATACTGGTGTGGTCTTCCAAGCTGTTGCAGTTGTCTTGTAAGGTATATCCCAAATGGGGTGTTGTATCCTTTAATGGGTCTAATATGTCATGAGTAGAGTCACAATGGCCTCCTTTGATCTGGATGCGAACCCATTAGAGATTAGGGGGGCCATGTAGAAGGATATTCTAACCACCTTGTCATTATGGGTATCGAAGGACAGATTGCTATCTACTGGGGTTCCCGGATCCCTTATTACGTTTTCTGTATGTAGGGGACTAGCACTTATGTGGTAGTTCATGGGTAATTAGTTATATCCAAAGAGGATGACTATGCACTTTTACGCATTCAGCTTGACGCCATGATATTAACACCAGGTATCCGTCTCAGTGCGACCCTTCCAGAGGGTGTCTGTAACAGCTGGAGAAACAATTATGTCCCCTAGTTTGCAGTCATCTGCAAACCTTTTCAGCCAAAGCCCTCCTGTGCTTGTCTGTACATCAGAGAAGTATATGCTGAACATGAGGGGTCCTAGGACTGAGCCCTGGGGGACGCCACTTGTAACTGGTATACAGTCAGACCTAGGGTATGCAACTTCCACTGTGTGGGTTCTGTCCGTGAGCCACTTTGCAAACCATCACATGACGTAGGTGTTAATGTTCAGGCGGATGGGTATGTTGATAATACCAGAGGAAGGAATGGTGTTGAAAGCCTATGAGAGATCTAGGTAGGCTGTGTGGACCTCCTTACCCTCATCTAATGCTTGGTAACTGTCTCTAAAAAGTCCACCAGGTTTAGGAGGCATGGTCTGCCCTTAACAATGCCAAACTGGGAGGGGTCAAAGGTTTAGAGGTACCCAATAATGTCTCTGTGACTGAGATACATGATGTGCACCATAGCCTTGCAGACCAGGCTAGTCAGGCCTATAGGGAAATAGGTCCTGTGGTCCGTTGTGGTGCCACCTTTGTGGAGTGGGATAACTGTTTGCTGTGTACCATTCAGGAGGCACTATGCTCAAAGTGAGGCTATTATTGAACATGGTGTGTATGTGGGGAGATAGTAAATTCTGAAGTTCGTGTAAATCGCAGCCCGGGATGTTGTCCGGTCCCATGGATGCTGTGATATTGGCTTTAGAGTGTGCAGCTTTGAGAGGGAGGGGGGAAAGGTAGCACTGAACCTATCTGCCAGGATGTTGTCAATATCAGCTGTTTCTGTAATGTTCGTGCCTTTGTGCTGTAACTCAGAGCAGATCTGGTTGTTGACATCGAAATATGTGACATAGCTATAGAATGCTTTGTGGTTGTAGTTGGAATTAGTGGCATTTTAGTTTTCATAGCTAGCTTTGGAGGATCTTATAAGGGATCTCACCTTCTTACTGAGGCTGGCCAGGTAGCTCCTCTGTACATGGGATTGTACTCTCGTTTGCAACAGTGTCTTCCTCCTGTAGTACAGTTTGTTTATGGCAGGGGACCACCAGATTGGTTTCCTTAATTAGGAGTATAGCATCCTGGTTCTGTTTGGGATAGCACAAGCCATGCACTCGTGTAAGTGCTTATAGAATACATTTGTGTAGGATTCAGCAGTTGTAACAGTATTGTCCATCTGCATGGGTGTCATGACGTTCACCACATTTGTTTTAAGAAGCATGTAGTTGGCTTTGTAGACATATTATACCGTGGTTCCCTTAATGGGGGGTGGGGGCGGGATGTGGATATCAACGGTGTTCAGCTCATGGTCAGATCGGACCAATAAGGAGTTGACTTCACATGTGGAGCACCAGTCACTCATGTTGGCAATGCCTAGGTCTAGGATATTGTTGCCCCTGGTGGGTGTGTGGATATGTTGACTCAGGGCATTGGTGTTTATGAATTCCAGAAAGCGTTGAGCTAATGTGTTGGTACACAAGTAATTTTCCCAGTTAATGGTGGGGTAGATTCAGTGAGACTATGTGATGAGTGTGGTGTGGTGTGAAAGTTTACCTTCTCCACATGACTGTCAGGGTCAGGCTTGGTTGGAGAGACCTTTACCTCCAGTTTGGCTAGATGAGTGCATCTCTCACAGGTTGTAGTGTTAGGTGGTAGGCAGAGAGGCTTGTCTGTGTACATGAGGCAATGTGTACATTGCCTCAAGATGTCCAGATTCATCAGATAGACAGGTGAGAACACTGGCAGTTGACTCTCGGACATGCCTGAATATAGAACTACTTTCACCTAGATAAGTGAGGAAAGTAAGTACAAGAGCTAATTTACTCTAAGCAAGTGAGAAAAGTATGTAAAAAACCTGTTTACCTCTAGGTAATGAGGAAGATTGAGTGCTATAGTAATTAGTAGCTTACATAGTGCTTACAAGTTTTGAACAAGTGCTGAGCATGAATAAGCAATCCAGATAGGGTCTTGGATAACATAAACACATGGCCCCCTCCCCCCAACAGGTACACAAGTATATATCCATGTACACCACAGGGTCTCTGTACCCACAACTATGCAGGTACAAGCTGCACTCAGGCTGTATGGGACCTGTCCACGTCACAGGTTGTATCATACACATATGGCAAAACAAGATGCTCTCCACTTACACATCATGTAAAACATAGCTCCATGTCAGGTTGTGTACACACTGAATGGTGCACACCAACATGTATCACAACCCACACAGTGGGAGACACCACTGATAATGGGAAGTACTGCACTACTACCCTGCTGAGTCTGGGCTGGAAGGCCATCACCTTGATCAATTAATTGATGTCAGCAGTACAGATGTAGATGACAGTATGGTTGATGTCACACTGCATATCATAATCTTGCCAGGTCATAGAACATCATCACCCATACTGTGTACCACCAACACTCGGTATAGTAGCTGTACATTCCTATGCCAGTCCTGACCCAAATAAATCTGACCTAGAATTATGCTCAGAATTTAATTCTTTCTTCTTACAAACAATATCTGACCTAACTAAGACCTTCCCTACCAATATCCCTTCTGTTCCCATTCATTCTCCTTCCAATTCCTCCGATAACCCTCTCCTTGGATTTGAGCTCAGACCTGTTTCTACTAACTTCATAAAAAAACTTCTATCTAAACTTAAACCCTGCTCTAATGCCCCTGACAATATTCCCTCCTCCTTTCTAAAATGTGCTGCAGATGGGATAGCTCTCCCGATCAGCATCATTATTAACAGATCTATTAATGAATCTTACGTCCCCAAATTATGGTGCTCAGCTTATATCCTTCCACTGCACAAAGGAGGCAAGAACATCAACATCTCAAACTTTCGCCCCATTGCTCTACTCTCACCTATCTCTAAAAATCTTAGAAAAGTGTGTCCACTCCCAACTTATGCCTTTTCTAACCCAAAACCATCTTCTAACACCTACCCAGCATGGCTTTCGTTCTGGTCATAGCACTACTACTGCTCTATTATCCTACTTAGAAACTATCAATCAAGCCCGAGACTCGGTTCACCTGGTCTCTACTGTCTTGCTTGATCTCTCTAAAGCCTTCGACACTGTTTCTCATAATCATCTTCTCCTTCAACTATCAAACCTGCATCTATCTCCTAATTCTCTATCCTGGTTCTCTAGCTACTTATCTGATAGGTCTCAGGCAGTCAAATGGAAAAACTCCATCTCCTCCTTCCTACCCACCCAAACAGGTGTACCACAGGGATCCATCCTGGGACCCATGCTCTTTAATATTTTTATTAATAACTTTCATTCTGCTATCCCTGATGCCAAAATTATTCAATATGCAGACAATTCAACCATAGTCTGCTCTGCCACAAACAGCTCTGAACTGCTTCTCAAAACCCAAGCTGCCTTCTCAACCACTGAAAACTGGATGCATAAAAACCACCTCTCCCTTAATCCTAACAAATCCAAAATTCTCCTCTTATCCCCTAGAAAATCTTACTCCTTCAATAAAGATACTTTCAAAGTCCTTAGCAACTCTAAATCCACTATTGAAGTTGTTCCCTCTGCAAAACTCCTTGGTGTTAAAATTGACGAATTCCTAAAGTTCGACATACACATTCAACAAAATATTAAAAAAACCCATCAAAAACTAGGCATGCTATACAGGAATAATCGCTTTCTCTCTCTCTCCACAAGGCACACTCTGGCCACTACCTACCTTTTGCCCCCTTTACTTTATGGAGTCCCTCTCTTAACCAACTTGTCATACTCCAGCAGCTCCAAACTAGAAAGCTGCTATAACAAAATCTCTAAATTTGCGTCAAACTGTAAAAACTCCACCCACCATTGCCTTTCCCTTCAATCCCTAAATTGGCTAGAACTACCAAACTACCTAACCTATCTGCAGCTCACAACAGCACACAAACTTATATTTCAGCCATCTAACTGTCCTGCTCTAGCTAATATCCTTCCTCCCTACACCCCTAAGAGATCTCTCAGATCTGAACATCAAAATCTGATTGATATCTACAAACCTAAAAGTCCTGCTGGCCAGCTTGTCCTCTCCTTCACTATCGGTAAGGCTTGGAACTCTCTCCTTCCTCTCTAAGAACTATATCAAGCACTGAAAATTCAAAACTCTGCTTTTCAAACATCTGTCCACTAAGTGGAAATGCACTGCTTTCACCCTACCTAAAACTATTCAAAAACTCATAAATATCCTACCTAGAGTGTAAAAGGTGAGGCTGCCCTTTAGTCCACCTCAACTAAAAACTATCCAAGTACATATTCATACCACATGGAGTGCTCCATTGCACTCAAAATGTCCCAAAGACTTATTTTCATTCTGCTTCATGTAAATATTGTAAATAGATTTCTTAACTCTCTTCTCTATGTGCTTATATAATTGCATTTTCTCAAACTACTCTATAAGAATTCCTTTACAAATGTATAACCTTCTAAGAATGTGCTCATGTGCTCAAATAATGCTTTGTCTTAAATTACCCCATAAGAACAGCTTATAATTGTATAACCTTTTAGAATAACCTTAGTGAAGTAGTATTTGACTTTGTTGCAATAATGAATGTTTCTATTGTAAAAACTGATTGCCTCAATGTATCATTCATATTTTATATTTCTGTATTTTATATTTGTACATGGAGAGCTTTTCTCCACGGGCCTCCACTGAAAATGGGTCTCAAGGCCCAGTGGACTTCCCCAGTAATCAAACTGGAAATAAAATAAATAATGTCACAGGAGTGTTTGCAACAGGACTGCTGGCAGAACCAACACTACAGAAGGTGTCTGAATAATACATGCTCATCACACCAGTGGCAGCTACAGTATGTCAGGATTAAAAAGAAGTTATGTACTCACCATAACATTCCATCTGAGTAGGTAACTTCATTTGTCAGCAACCTGTGGGTATTAGATCTGACCTGGATCTGAGCCGGCAGCTTTCCAAGCTTGAGATCCAAGCGCTCCAAACTCCTCCCTTTACCCATAATACCCTGCCATCTCCTTCCAACCCCCAGATTGTGTTTGCCCATTTATACAATATCACAAGACAATACCACAACTTGAAAGGGAAAAACCTAACCTAAGGTTTAAGAAAAAAAACTGAGACCAAACTATGGTCCAGGTATCTAAAGAACCCAGTTAGGGGGAAGGAGGGAGGGTCGGTTGCTGACAAATTAAGTTACCTACTCAGATGGAACGTTATGGTGAGTACATAACTTCTTTATCTGAAGTAGTTAACTTCATTTGATCAGCAACCTGTGGGACAGAGTCCCCATCTACCGAAACACTTGGGAGGCCCTCAAGGAAGGATATTCTGGAGCACTGCAGAGCCAAAGGCTGCTCTACCTCTGGAGATCAAATCCAGCTTATAATGAGAAATAAAGGTATGTGAAGAGGCCCAAGTAGCCGCAGAACAAATGTCATCAAGGGGAATCATTGACCAAAAAGCAGCAGAAGTAGCCATTGAATGGGTTGAGTGAGCATGGACCCCTAAGGGCTCAGGCAGACCAGAAATCTTGTATGAAAGTAAAATGCAGCTATTGATCCATCTGGCTAGAGTCACCTTTGACACAGGCTTCCCCAAGAAAGGCTTCACAAAAGAAACAAAGAGCTGCTCTGATTTTCGAAAGGCAGCTGTTCTGTGCAAATAAAAATACAACTGTCTATGCACATCTAAAAGATGAAGTTTATATTCCCCTTTATTCTGATAGTTAGGGAAAAAACTAATAGACTGGTTGATGTTCGCCTCAGAAGCCACTTTAGGTAAAAAGGTTGGATTAGTCCTGAGAGAAACCCTGTCTTTATGGAAGACAAAATACCGGGGCTTAATACAGAGGGCCTGAAGTTCCGACACCCTTCTGGCCGAGGTGATAGCAATTAAGAAGGCAGTTTTCAAGCATAGGAATTTCAATTCATCCAAAGTTGCAGGTTCAAAGGGGGGGGGGGGCGGTGAAGGCCTGAAGGACCAAAGTCATGTCCCATGGGGGAACGGCATTTTTAATGGGAGGCCTTAAGAGAAAGGTGCCTTTTAAGAAAGTCTTACAGATCTTAGTGGAGGCTAAGGGACTGAAATTGTCTCCAATGTGGAAATGGGATATAGCAGCCATCTGTACCTTTACAGTAGAAGAGCTGGCCCCTTGTTGAAAAATGTGAGATAAGAAATCATGCACTGCTGGAATAGGAGCTGTGAAAGGGTCCAAATTCCTATCGGAAGCCCAGATGGATAAACGCTTCCATTTGCTATTGTAAACCTTCCTGGTAGAGGGCTTATGAGCCGCTACCAAGATGGATCTCACTGTCGACGAGATACCGGGATTCCTAGCAACTAATGGAACTGGATCAATCAAGCTGAGAGCTTGAGGTCAACCAGATTTGGGGGTTCCAATCCCAATGGGTGGGATATCAGATCCAGAATGGGATCTAACGTCCAAAGAGGAGCTATGAGGTGAGACCATAGAAAAGGGAACCAGGTTTGACGAGGCCAGAATGGGGCTATGAGGATAATTTTGTCCCCCAACCGATGAGCTTTCTGTAAGAATTTTGTCATCAATGGAAGAGGAGGATAAGCATAAAAAAGACTGGGTGGCCAAGCATGAACTAGAGCATCTCTGGGGCTTTCCCCCGGGGGGGGAATTAGAGTAAAAAACTCACTGCACTTCGCGTTTGAAGGTGATGCGAAGAGATCGCAGCAAGGCTGGCCCCACTTGTGGAAGATCTGATTTGCTACTAAGGGGTTCAGAGACCACTCGTAATGTGAGAGGATAGTTCGACTCAGCTTGTCCGCCAGGATGTTGGACTGACCCGGAATGTACATTGCTAACAGAAAGAGGTTGGTGGATATCACCTAATCACAAACTCTCATGGCCTCTCGGCAAAGGGGGTAAGACCTGGTTCCCCCCTGTTTGTTGATGTACCAGACCACCGACATGTTGTCTGTCTGAATTGCAATGGTCCCTGGAGGGAGAAGGGCATGAAGGGCCTGCAACGCTAGAAGCACCGCTCTCATCTCCAGATCATTGATATGCAGCACGGTCTCTGTCTGTGTCCACGTACCTTGGACAGTCCTGCCCATGCAATGCCCCCCCACCCAAGGCGAGAAGCATCCGTGGTTACCGTGGCTTGGGGTTGCAGCATTATAAATGGTCATCCTTCCCGAAGTTCCTGAGACTGGATCCACCACAAGAGGGAATCCCTGCAAACTCTGCTGAGGTGGATAGGAGAGTCCAATGGGTGCTGAAGGATTGACCACTGAACCTGCAAGGTCCACTGGAGGACTCTCATGTGTAAGCACGCTAATGGTGAAAGATTGATCGCCGCCGCCATGTACTCTAAAGCTCTCAGGACTAATTCCACCGATGGGGCTTGAAATTGAAGGAGGGCTAAGACGTGGAGGGTCAAGCTGCGAAGTCTGTCCGATGTCAAAAAGGCCTTGGTTTGAAGCGTGTTTATCCTGGCCCCTATGAAGTCCAAGACTAGGGCAGGTTGAAGAAATGATTTCCTGTGGTTTATAGTGATCCCCAACTGGGAAGCCAGGAGCAGGAAATAATCCCTGGCTAAGTACAGTAGATGCCTGGTGGGAGTGGTAAGGAGCCAGTCGTCTAGGTATGGAAAAACCTGTACTCCCTGAAGCCTCAGGTGGGCTGCTACTACCGCTACAACCTTGGTGAACACCCTGGGGGCTGTGGTTAGGCCGAAGGGTAGGACCCTGAACTGGAAGTGACTGGCCCCTAGCCAAAAGCGGTGGAACCTCCTGGAATGCCTGTCCATGAGAATGTGGTAGTACGCGTCCTTGAGGTCTATGGAGCACATCCAGTCGTTCTCCTGCAACAAGAGGAGAATAGATTGAAGTGTGACCATACGGAATTTCTCCTTGGCAATGAAGAGGTTCATAGTAGAAAGGTCGAGGATTGGCCTCAAGTCCCCTATCATTTTTGGCAACAAAAAGAGCATGGAGTAATTGCCTAATCCAAACTGGCCTGGGGGGACGTGCTGGATGGCTCTTTTTCCTAGCAGCTTTTCTATTTCTAAAGCTGCAGCCTCCCTCTGACTGAGTGGTACATCAGGGAGGCGCCTCGATCGAGGAGGTAAGTTTACGAATGGGATAGAATAACCTCTGGATATTACGCAAAGCACCCAGCGATCTGTTGTGATGGACTCCCATTGTGCCAGGTGCTTCAAAAAATGCCCACTGACTGCCTCCAGAGAGGAGCAGTTGGGCAACCCCTCAGGGCTGCTGTGTGGGTTGATCAGAGAAAGGTTCTCATGACCCAAAATTCTTCGGGCCCCCTCTACCTCTGGGCCGGTGTCCACTTTGTCCCCCTCTACCTCTGAAGGACGAAGGGTCCGGAGCATAACGGGACTGCTGAGACTTCCGGAACCACATCTTCTTTTGTCCTCTCTGGTTCCTAGAAAAGGACCTTTGAGGAGCCAAGAAGCGGATTCCGACGGCAGACAGGGTCTTCCCATCTTTCTCGCTCTGAATCAGCGTATCTCAGATAGTCTTCCCGAATAGGGTAGAACCGTCGAAGGGAGCATTAGCGAAGGACACCTTGATGGGTTCCGCAAAGTCGCAAAGTCAGAGCCAGGCGTGACGCCTTAAGGCGATGCCTGATCCGCTGGCTCTAGCGGCTCCCTCCGTGGCATGGGAGAGTAGCCATATAGACATGTTTGACACAGCTTTTAGAATGGCCATGCGAGTCAAGAAGGTTCGTTTGTCCACGGCTGACATGGACTCTAGGGGAGACTCAGCATATTTTTTGACCAGATCTCGCTGAAGCCTAATAACATGGGCCAAGTAATTCAGCGCCCTTATAGAGAAGGTAGCTGAAGCAAACATCCGCTTTCCAATATGGTCCATCATCCGAGACTCCTTATCAGGAGGATGAACCGAGGAACTATCTTGTGCTAATTCCTTCTTGGTGGCAGCCGCTACCACCATGGCATCTAGGGGGGAACCTTTGCTCCACGCTGTCCTATCCATCGGGGAGCTAAGAATCTTATTAGGCCTCCTGGTTATTGGCTCTACAGTGTCTGGTTCCTTTCATGCCCTGGTAGTGATAAGGTCCACCAGGGGGTCGGCCGGAGGGGACACCCAAGAGTTAGACGGGCCTGCGTCAAATGCCTCCAGAAACACCGACTCATCCAAGGAAGGCATTTGGGCTGCCCACCCCCCTTTTAAGCGCAGCATTTCCATAATGTCTCCAAAAGAGACATCCTCTAGGGGTGATCTGGGGGAACCTTCCCCTTCCTCTAAGTCGGTGACTTATGTGAGGGACTCGGGGGAGTCCAAATTCCTCCTCTTACACTTGCGCTTGTGAGGTATCTCCTCAGGGGGGCTGTCTGAGGAGAACTCACCAACAGGGTCTTGTTCCTCCGAGCGAACTGTCTGGGACATTGATGCAGGCTGTCCCTGGGAACGGACAATGGAGGACAGGCCCATATGCAATGGAGTGGTGGCTGGACCCATAGTAAGAGCAGGGGGTCTCGAACCTCTTGAGAGAACCCTCTCCACCACATCAAATGCCGAGGGTGAATCACCCTGTCTGGGGTCCGTGATCAACACCCTCAGGTCCGACGTGGAGACCGAAGCTGGAGCCGAAGCGATCAGATCCAAAAGAGAGGAGTGCCTCAACCACAACAGAGCTGAAGATGCACCAGCCCTCTCGGATCAGACGCCCGGCCCTCGGCTCCGTGAGTTCAGATCCAGAAAAGGATCTGGCAAACTCGAAGGCACAGCCGGCGTCGAAGTAGCAACCACTATCAGCACCGATGACTCCCCGGCTCCGAGACTACTTGGATCCGACGGCTCCGAAACCCGATAGTGGGTTGGAGAAGGAGCTATAGGGGCAAAAAAAGTGGCTGAACTCCCCCCCCCAGGGGGGGGGGGAGGCAGGAGCACTCCCATCTGCATCTGGGTCTGTAGAAAGTGACGCACCATCCGGTCCATGTCGGCATCGGAGAGGCTTCGGGTAGACCTAGACGAGGCCGCTGAAGCTGGCCTGGAGGGCCACCACGACGACCTCAAAGATGGCCAGGGCTCCTCCTCTGACTCCGGCAAGAAGCGTGGAGAGTGGAGCCAACAGGGGGAGGACCGGAGAATCTTCTGAGGGGAAGAAAGGAGTTTAGCCAGTGGGGCCGACGGGGCTGAATCGGCCCGCCGCTTGTGGCTCCTGTGCTTCTGTCTATCTCTTTCCCTCTCTCTTTCTCTCTCCTCTTTCTCCCTCTCTTTCCTTTCTATCTTCCTTATTTCTTTCTCTCACTGGCAAACAACAGGAGTTTGAGTCCCAGCCAGAGGAGGCAAGGTAGCAGGCTGAACAGCCACAGCCGCAGCTGGGGCCACTGAGGGAGAGGAGGAAGAAGCCATGTCCAAGGGTATAAGACCCACCAGGATAAGCTTGTTCCTCCTATCCCTCAGGGCCCGGGGGTTAAAAGCTGCACAAATATGGCAGCCTGATGAGAGGTGTGCAACCCCCAGGCAAATAACGCACTGAGTGTGGCCAGCAGCTGGGGAGAGCTTATGGCCACACTCAGAGCATTTAGAGAAAATGGCCTTCGGGCCATTCTAGACACCTTCCACATGCACTCACAGACACAGGACTAAGGGTGGGATAGAAGTATTAAAGGACTAAGATAAGGAGGAAAAGCGGAGGTCGATAAGTGACAATCTGACACACACACACACACACACACACACACACACACACACACACACACACACACACACACACACACTCACAAAAATTAACTCGTAAATAGATTATTTAAAGAACTACTCACTAACTCTTAACCAGGAGCTCATAACTCATGCTTGTAGAAGCCACGGCAAATGAGATCTGGGGGTTGGAAGGAGATGGCAGGGTATTATGGGTAAGGGGAGGAGTTTGGAGCTCGGATCTCAAGCTTGGAAAGCTGCCGGCTCAGATCCAGGTCGGATCCGATACCCACAGGTTGCTGATCAAATGAAGTTAACTACTTCAGATTGAATTTTATTCCCCTCATTGTAGTCCATACCTCACAGACAAACAAACGGCATCTGCCTATTGAAGTATGCAAATGACTATGACCTAGGAACAATAGCTGATTCGGGAGTGTTGTGGACAACATACAGAAGGGGCTTTGTGGGTGAGGTGTGCATGACATATGGCCACAATTTGACAGCTCCACATTGCATTATCACCCCTATGTTAATAACCTTGTACCCATAAGCTACCACCTAGGCAGTGGTCAACATAATGGACACGTGTGTAAGGGATATAGCTGGGCATTTGTCTTTCCTGTGATAGCTACGTCGCCACACCTGTCAGGTAGTCATATGTGGCAACCCTAATAATGATAGGGTAACATCCATGAATTTAGAGATCATTGTCCAGCCATGCACAACACTCAAGTGACCCATATCAGATCACATATTTCCTTTAAGGGGTATTGAACATGTGCAGATGGCCTACACCAGCCTTCCCATTCCCCATCTCCACTATGTAGCATGATGCATACCCTGAATAAATCCATGTCTAACCCAATGATATTGGACATGCTACATCTACTCATCCTGATCTCGAACACATACTTCATGGGATCCACCTTCCACATGCTGGACAGATCCTTGTCCCATACACTTTACATAGTCCTGCCATACTATGCATTCCTGTCCGTCAAAGCTGCACATCACTCCCTTCTCAGACATGGTGTGATAACCGCATGGTAACGCATGGTAAATGTATCATTAACCCTGTGGCTCAGTAATGTGGCACTGCTCTACCTGGCCCCACAGACCCACCTGTCAGCTACTGCCAGGTAATCTTTCATCCTATATTCATACATGGCCCATGACATATAGCCCACTAGTTGACTTTGACTGTACATGCTATAGTTGATATCCATCCCTGCAAATATCATCTGGCTAGCCAGTGTCCCATGTGTATCATATGTGCAACACAGGTGATACATGGCAGGATGTTGAATCGCTGTACAGTGCCGTGTAGATGTATATGGCAGAACACATACATGTAAAACCTTATGTGAGCAAGTCTACAGGGTCACAGGTCATGTCTGTTAAGGCAGTGTAAGTCCTTATATGTGACATATACACAGCATCAAGGTCGACTGCATTAAAGTGGACACATCCAGCCATGTGCTGATAGGTAGGAACACCGGTACAGGAAAACAGACATGCCCATATCAAGACAGCATCCACATGGAGTATGAGCAATGTAATCAGGTGACAGACACACATATATGGTGATAATATCCACTCAACATTGAGTGTCATATGTGTGTGACACAAACACATCCGTGTCATGTAGGTTTGCAAATACAACTATTTAAACTTAATAAATGCGATACATATGTTTGTTCAGCTGTAACTCTGTATGTCTCTGTGAGTTACTGTGACCTGTCTCCATTATTATGTCTTCCAGGTATGTTGCGTGCAAGGCTACCCCCTTTTACCCGCTTGGTGGATGAGGCCCTCATTCCATACCTAATCGACAATCACGATATCCTGTTCAGCCATGTGCCACAGGATGCACAGCAGTGGGATGCCCTGTGAATGGAACTTCGCAAGAGGGTTAATGATGTTGGTGGCCACAACTGCATATACCAGCAGGTGCGCAGACACTGTACAGACCTCATTAGATGGGCAAAACAGCGTGCAAATGCAATTGCTAGGGAACAAGGTGCAACAGGTGGTGGACCACCAATGCAGCCCTCACTCACATGTACCGAGGAGCTACTGGCCAACCTGGGGACATCTTGTGCAGGCGTAACATCAATCCACCACATAAGATGTGTTGAACATCTTGAGGGTGTCACAACATGACAGCAGTCACCTGTACAGTATCCACATCAGCCCACAGATACAGTACATTCCCCTTGCTAGTGTTGGACATCAATGTCATACTTGCTCCTTGTGTGTGTGTGATACACAGATGTCATGTGAGCCATGTTGTACCAACGTCTTCACCATGTCTGGCCGTAGTTGCCAGGCAGCAGCAATATGGTTGCAGATGTGCAGGGGTGTCATCAGCGACCTGTGCCACAACTTCCACATCATGGTTTAGTGTGTATACACCTCAGTGACATGGGTCACATTCCACAGTATATATGTATTGTATCTGAACACAGTCATGGCTATGAACCCTGTCTGTAACTCACACTGTATAGCACTAGAGACGCCTCATGATTCCCTGCAATGGCCATGCACATCAGCTAAATGTGCAGTATAGCTGTAGGGCAGACAGACATCACTGCATTGGGACACCATTGCCCCACTGTATATTTGACAGGACAGTATGCATGTCATTGCACATGTTAGATCACATGTCATACTACAAGTGATTGTCAAGGTCATATGCCACACATCAGGCAGGTGTACTGTTAACCTGTGCTGGTCTACATGGTGTAACACAGGGATGTATGCTAACTACTGCTATGATTGTGTAATTTGCATGCCATCTGCTATGACACATGCATGCTGTTGTGTGCACCCCAGGGATATATGATAACTACCACTATTATTGGCTGTGCTGCATGACATCTGCTGTATCACATGCATGTTGCATGCCTTCTGTCATATCACATGCGTGTGTGTCTGTGTGCATGTCTATTGTATAGATTGTAATGTACAGTTCTTGTCTGTCCTCACAGGTAATGTAGGTGCATTGCCCTCCTGCGATACATCTGATGTTAGTGTCCCCACAGACTCTAGCAGTGATAATGAACTTATGATTGAGTCACAGGCAGAGTTGTCAGGGGCTGAAACTGTGCCATTGGTTGCCATCTATATCCCCCTCATCCAAGCACACAGATCCCATACCTGCACATACCTCATCACCAGTGGCCATAGAGGAAAGACAGTTGGTGCATGGTAGCTTGGAACAGGAAAGTGATGGGGGCTATGGAAGGTCTGCCTGCACACCATGGTGTCAGCCAAATGACTGGTGGTGCCCCGCACAGGCACGTGGCCAGTTTGCTCGTAGGAGGACCTCTGGCCAACATGCTCCTGCAAGACATACCGCAGCAGCTGGTGTCACCAGATGCAAGTTTCAGGCTGTAATGGAGGCACAGGCACATGCTGAATGGTGCAACAGAGAAAATCAGAGGCTACAGAGGGCTGCTGTCCCTTCTTTAAACAACAGCATCCAGACAATGGTAAATGCTCAACAGCAGATTGCTGAAACTTTGGATAGATGGTTGGGTGACATGGTTGGAGTCCTTGACCATGGCATGACAATCTGTGAGTGTGAGCTGTCTGTGTTGGAACATCTAGTAGGAGTGAGGTGTCAGGCACGTGGACGTAGGCCTGCTACATCACCTGTGTCAGGTCTACGTGTACGAGCTACCTCACATGTCCGATCCCATAGTGGCGGTAGTAGCAGAAGTGCATTTGGTGCCATGCTGTCCACACCATGACACAGTAGGCCACGTGCATGTGGCCCGGGATGGTCCCAACAGGGACATGTTTCCAGTGGACAAGTGACATCAGACAGTACCCAATCTGCACCTCTGACTGGTAGTGCCCGTGCAAGCCCTGGCAGGCACAGGTCACATGGCCATGGCCGGACACCGTGAACTGTAAAACCTCACTTGTACAGTCTGCAGCTATCAGTAGTACCCCTGTGTAGGCCAGAAACATGGCAGAACAGTGTGCATACATGCACGCACACACTGAAAACATATGTAGGGCACACACATGAATAACATCCACACACGCCCAATTAGATCAAAGACCCAAACCCACACACGTGATGTCATCCAATGGTGCAGCCTAGGCCTCTGGCAAACATTAACACCCTGTGCATATGATGATGCCTGTGCCGTATCCCTGACATCCACACCATCGGTGCAGGGACATGCTCATATTGTCTGATGCACAGGGTGAACAGACTAGGACGATAAGTGTAGTTTACAATTGTTGAGAACTGTTGACAGGCAGCAGATATACCATGTAGTACAGGTGTACAATACTGTTAACAGTATGTGTCTTGTGTAACAACAGTAACCGCATGTTGGTCATGATGTTCTGCTGTCCTTCTTCAGGTCTAATTGCATGTGCCGATGGATGTTAGTGTTTGCAGTTAGTGTCCCATATATCAATGTGGACTACTCACAGGTATGTATGAATATACCAGCATGCACCGTGTAGCTGCCACATACCAGTGAGAATGTCCCACATTACAAACACGTCTACCAATCCAAGAGCATGATAGCTGTGAATTAAGCTACTGTGGCCACAGACGTGACATCCATAAAGGGTGACATCACAGGTACAGTTACATGCAGTGGTGAGGTAAGAGAGTGGTCTAGCTGATTACAAGGGTGGAGGACAGTGGGAAGTGTGATACCTCATTGAGAATCAGTAATACACATTCCCATGACAGGATGCCAACACACAACTGCACCCATACACTCAGGTATTGACACACATGTATTCAGTGACACAGTAACACACCCACACACTAACGGATTCACCAACTAGTAACACACACTCGCACACAGTTGCTACTGGTGAGGTGAGGACCCCTGCCTATTTGCAAATCATCGTTACAGTACTGTGCACCTACATGATGCACCACAGATAATACACATGTACAGGTAGTCAGTACGGTCTAAGATCGGGGACATCAACACGGGCAGTAGAATGCATTGCCTGGATGGTGGGAGGGGTCTTATCAGTTCAGTATGGTAACATACATCCTCACCCCAGGGACCCATCAGCCCTACATACACCTATGTCATGCACATACAGATACCTCACATGTGTGAGATTCATGCCCCTGCCTATGCCCTGCCTATGCCCTGCTTTCTACATTGCAGTCTGTACTGATGTGTACACTAGTTTACAGGAGAGTGAGTAACAATTGAGATGTATTCCCCACAATAAGTGACATATATGGACACACATGCAACCACACATGCCAGTACTGTGAATCTCAGACCTGCCTAGCTCATGTTATGTATGTCAGGCGTACAGCTGTATTGCACGCATTACAAACTGCACTGATGCTTCCTGTGGCAACAGTGCTGATATATGCACTAGGGACGTCATAACTATTAACAGGTGTCAAGTGATTTACTTTCGCTGTCACCCTGACTGCTGTCTAAGTTGTGTGTTATGTCCTTCAGTTAATGAAACCATTGCTTACCGGTTACACAGGGTATTGTAGGACTGCTTGTGACACACCTGTCAGCTGTCCACAGCAAACATCCATCTGCAAAGATGCCCCACCACTTAGTTATTTCCACACATCTGTCCATACCTGAGGTACATCTTTCTGTACATTCAGCATATCACCATATACAGTTGGCAATGTTGAGGCTGCATTGCAACTGTATGATGTACTAGGATACACATGACCTGCATACATCAGCAACTGCACATGCATGTTATCTGAACGCACAACACTACGTGTACAGGTGTGTAGGTCCTACAATCCTGACATTTGGGCATGTTTGTAGGCATTGCAATTGCTGGATATGTGTAATGACATACATGACACATGGACAGTTGTATGATATGATAGGTGACCAGTACAGAGGGGATGTTACCTCTGTCAACATTGATATCACACCTTATGTACTGTTAGCATTCAGCAGCCATGGACCTACATTCCATGTGCATGTGTGTAATGGCTGTAGCCACCTGTTTGCAGAAAGGACAACAACAGCTATGCTATTTACAGGTATGTTGTGTGTGTGTGTGTGTGTGTGTGTGTGTGTGTGTGTGTGTGTGTGTGTGTGTGTGTGTGTGTGGCATGTAGATCCCCTGGGCAGGTACATGTATGTCATATCCATACATGAGGGTGTGTACTGGTGTACAGCAACAGTCATCTGCTGATGGTGGAAAGTACCGAGGGCCCCTGGTATGTGTACAGCTGACCTGGTCACAGACAGTGGTATCATTGCATTGCATAACACATGATGCAACTGTGTCAGTACATGTGTACTCTCTACAGTTGATGTAGAGCTTAATACAGTACACAGGTCAAGGGTCACATGGTGGTGTACTCTTGTATGTCATACAACATGTATGGATGCATGTTGGTGGTCCAAGGGCATGGTGGTGTCTGAGGTTTACATCCTAGAATGCAGCATGTGACACTGTGTCCTGCACATGACTCATCTGTGATGCCTTTCGTGGGGGGACTGGTCAGTACATGTGAGTGGCCTTTATGTTTGTGGGTACAGCATCTGGAGTGGTCCATACCTGTGTTACGGCCCACATGTCTGGTTCTGAGGTATATGGTGGTAGTGCTAGGTTCTGAGGTATATGGTGGTAGTGCTATTGTGCACTACAGAGCCATCAGCCAGGTGTTCCTTGCTGCACAGATGTCAGTACTCCCCATTGTTGGATTTACAGTGACCAGCTGTGAATATGGGCGCTACACATCTAGCACTGGTTAGCATAAGAAAACAATGCAGTTGTCCTGTAGGTGTATGGGAGTTAACCTGTGTTTAGGACATTTGCCTTGGAATGGCACTGTATCAGCAGATGCGACTTGGGTAATAGCCACACTCCCTCATATCATGGATGCATGTGATATGTGTCAAAGGCCTGCCTATGTCACCCATCTACAAACACACCTCTGGGAGTGCTGTGTCCCAGTAATCTCGGTAGCGCGTTCTGGAACTGTGTAATGCTGTAGTGTAGTAAAGTAGCTAGGTTGGTGTTCTAATCCCACATATGCCAAGTGTGTGTGTGTGTGTGTGTGTGTGTGTGTGTGTGTGTGTGTGTGTGTCTGCCTGTGTGAGATGAGTACAGTGCTTTGTAGCATTCATCGTAGCACATGCCCTAAACACATGTTGCTGCAGTGTGATACGGTAGGGGTTTGTATACAGAACATGGCAAGTGTGTGTTTGTCTGTCAGAGCCTGTGTAGAGGTGGCCATGATTGTCTTACCACTGGACATGTTTGGGAGCGGGTTTTGTAGTTTTCCTATATAGTATCTGTCTTATGACAGATTGGCCACCTCATGAGGAGTACAGCTGTCAGTCAGCCACGGCACTGTGTTGGCAAGCCATACCCATACATCTGGCAAAAGGCCTGGTGAACTAAGTATGCAGCCCTACTAGTACCCGGTATATGTCTCGCACCCATGTGCCATGCACATATAACCTTGCCTAGGATATCCCACTATGTTGCTAGTAACATGCACATTGAGGACAGATAGTAGGCATGGTGTGACTGCAGTGACCTGTGGAGGACATGTCACCCTGTACAGTGGTACAATAGGCACATATATGCGGACATTGTGCCGTCACTATGTTCCACACTGAATGTCTGCAACATATGTGGTGTCATCAAATGTGATTCACTAAGGCCAGACAATGCTGTACACATGTGCCCTGTATGGACCCATGCCACTGACACCACAGAATACCTGTATCATACTATCTATGCAGGTGCAGGGCCAACCTGCTCACTATAAGCAGGTTTCGCCATACCAGGCCAGTATTGGCATATCGAGGTATAACAGGTTGTGTACACTACATGTGTCTGCCAAACCAGGTACACCTGTACATGTCACTGTACAGTATTGTGGGACATGCACATCCCAGGCAATGTCCAGGTGAAGTACTATCAAACATAGACATGGCGTGCAATGCAAAGCTATGGCCCTACACATTGGTAGCCAGGATGTCAGGCCAGATAATGCAGTACCCATCTGTGTGGGACACTGCAGACACTACACCCCTGCACTGCACACCATTGTCAGGTGACACGATGGCAAGGATTACACCTCACCCAGCCTTGTACAGCCATCTTGCACAGCCAAACACTACACACACATGGAGCAATGCATACATGCATGCCAGTACTGGCACCCTGTGTCTGCATGTGGGCTGTGATGCTCAGAACCACAGTCACTCCCAGTATAAACCTCGTTGGCATACCAACAGTCATCAAGCACTTTCACATGCCCTAGCCCGTAGAACCTCCAGATATCCCCTGTGGTGCATGCAGTCCTGTGCATTACTGCGGTGTGGCAAACTAAGTAGTTACATTGTGTATTTGTGGCCCTGGCAAAGGTGTCAATGCATGTCCATTAGAGTGTGGTTGTGGTGACAATGGCATCCATTCACGTGGACTGACGTGTGCCACACCTAATGTATGTCTACTATATCTGTTGCAGATGGCACTCACTCACCTACACACATGTTCTTACAGCAGAGCAACATGTCGCCTTTGTGGCACATGTAGTAACGTCATGCACATGTAATAGTAATGAGTAGTCAGGGGTTTGCCCTGTACTATTCTGCGTGTGGCAGATGATGCTTATGGTTAAGTCTCCAAGCCCTTCCCTGGTGTACATTGCCTGTCCCGCTCACATACTCTCTAGTGGATGTGAAGGTGCACACCTGCACAGCAGCAGCATGTGTATTGTAAGAGATGGAAATGGTCAGGTGATGGCCTCTGCACCTATTGTAGTCCTCCTCTAGCTGATTACATGTGGTACAGCTGTGATGGTGTTCCCATAGCCATCCGCATGATAAACACAGTACTCTATCTAGGGCAGGGGTGTCCAACCTTTTCAGTTGCAAGGGCCGCATTGAGTCAACAAAAATGGTGTGGGGCAAACAGGTGAGGACCAAAAAAAAAAAAAAAAAAAAAAAAAAAAAAAGTCTCACATTAACTAAAAAAAAAAAAAAAAAAAAAAAACAAACACAGGTTTATGCGGACTAATGTGGCTGTATTGTAGGTTAATTTGAACAATAAATAAATTAATAAATATAAATAAATTAATAAATGCATAATATTTGAATACAATAGATAACTACTTTGTTAAACTGCAGTTAAGCAGAGGCCTCTAGTATAGTGCCTTTTTTTAGGCAAGGTTCAAATGACAAATTCACCACCTTAACAGGTACAAGCCAGCAAAATCTGAGGGTAATGCTACTCAGTGCTGGAAGTTCATGCCTATCACATCGGACTACATGACTATGGGTAAGGGAGGAACTTGAGGTGTTTTGGTGTCCACGAGCTAAAAAAATTGCAGAGTTTCATCTGAGGATCAGATCCAAACCAAAAGGTTGAGGAAGAATGAAAATGGGCAACATAGACAGAGCATTATGGTAAGTATATAACTTTTTACGAGTAAATGTTTTCCTTTAACAAAGTCAATAAACCCATTAAGCAGGTGAACCGTTGTCTCATTACTTTTGGCACTGAAGGGATGGTAGATAGCAAGGAGGAGCCACATTTACCTTTCTACTAAAATGCTTATATATAGCAATTCTACACCTAAATGCACTGTGTTTATGGCTGTGATATCTGCACTATTTTTCTAAACAGCCATTCAGAGTCCATACTTAAATGGTTATCTTTCTGCTTAATACATCCCTGTTATCTAACAGAAACCTGTTTCTAAGAGCAAAGACCTTGATGTTCTGTGATGTGAGGTGCCTAAATAAAATAAACATGGATTATGTTCTGTTTAGCCCTCATCCGTGCCATATAGCATTTATGAGAGTTCCTAACATGTCTCAGACCAGCACACAGCACTAAAACCTGAAATTCCACATTGCCCTGGTAGCAGAAGCTGGGGATTCTCAGGCAGGCAGCAGTCCTGTGCACCTTTCAGTCCTACCCAGGATTTCCCCATGAGCTCAGCTGTTTGCAGCAAGAATCAGATGGTAGAGAGCAGGCCAGTTGTTTGCCCACTGGGGGTGGCCTATACTCTTTCCCCCTAGTGCAGCACCTCTCCTGCGGTGGTTCTTCCAAGTTCCACTATATAGCTTCCTTCTGAGAGTTTTCTTTTGCTTACAATGTAATTGCACACAGTAGTAATGGATCGATAGACTAAAGCTCCACAGAATAGACATGTAGTGCTCCTGCCAGGTGTCAGCCATGTGAACAGCTTAAATCTCCCTTCCCCCAGGGATGGGTGAGCAGCCAGCGGAGAGTGGTTGACTCAGAATGTGTTTAACCGAAGTCTTTTCTTTTAAGAAAAACTTAATACCCACTCCTCCATCTATCCACCACCAGAGAACATAAACCAAGCTATGCACATCTGTTGTCTAACATAATCAACACGACACTGCTTCCGTCACAGAACTTTGACTGCAAGAAGAGAGTGATATTTACGTTCTGCTGTAGATGTTCAGTTACTGGGATTTTCACATAACAGTATTTATTTCAGATTGTCACCACAAATTAGCTTTTTAATAAAGTATCCATTATTTCTAAATGTTAGCCATGGAAACTACATAATAACTTCTGTTTTAGCAAATGTTTTTCAGCACTTGTAACCTTTCTGTGCAAAATTGTAGCCATCAAGATTACTGTATACAGCAATTTTTATATTTAAATAACTATCACAACTGCAAGCAAATAAAATAAATAGTAAAATAATAAGAAAAAATACAAGTAAATACTGTTTATTTTCATGGTACCTCAGCAAGCAACCTTTTTTGGGTGGATAAAATCACACTGAAACAAGAGCCATATGTAGAAAAACTAAACCTATTAAAACAGCAAACATACAAACCTGAATGAATCTCCTCTGAGAGCCAAGGAACAGTAGAAATCCATAGTTAATTAACTCAACAGTATATATTAGATAAGTTATGTCAACCAGGAGCTAATGTATTATATTTAAGTATATAAAAAGACTCTATTATGACAACTGTTCCATATCCTTGCCAGATCTCAAATTAACATAACTTTTTCTGAAGTAGTGACTTTCAAACCAATAGGCTGACTATTACAATACAAAAGTGATCTTGAATGGGGCTAAAATTATATTAATTCCTAATATTTCTAATATATCCCTCCATTCTAACATTACACATACTTTGTATCTCCTCAGTATACAATAGTTTACAAGAACCAGAAATACTATAAATCACTCTGTCAGTGCAATAGTTATAGGTTCAAGCAACTGTAAACACGATGCCATTAATTTGCTTCAAATCAGAGAGGCAATGAAATGATAGCTAGCATTATCTATTACAAACTTCAGTGTCTGGAGATGTTAAAGGCTAGAAGAAATGAAGGGAGGAGATTTAAAATGACTATAAACCAATATATTCTCTAAGTTCTAATCCTAAGAAATCATGCATAACAGTAATTCATGTGCATCATGGTCAACCGACAAAATATTCCAGGACTTTATAGTGAGTGATGTACGTGATGTAACTCAAATAATTTTCCTTACCTAGCTAGTTCTAAGGGAGCAAAATACTTAACTTACCTTTGTTGTAGTGTAGTCAGTGTGTACACAACGAAATTAATTAAAATAATAAAATAAATCCTCTCTCTCTGGCGCCACGATCTCGCTCCTTCCTGCAGCTTTTCTTTACCAGTAGTAATATAAAAAGCCGAACAGTGTTTTTCGGCGCATCATACCAGCGGAAAGACGCTGGTATGAAAAAAACGTAAAAAAAAGAAAGTTGGCGCATGCGCAGAACAGCAAAACTACGCGGACATGTAAACACATGGAAAAAAAGTGAAATTAAATTTAAATTAAAATTTAAGGGTCGCGGGCCACATGGAAGAGCTCTGAGGGCCGCATGCGGCCCGCGGGCCGCGGGTTGGACACTCCTGATCTAGGGAAACATGTTATTTTCTGGCCATGACAGTCACTGTGAGGGTACCTGGATGTGGTGTTCTGACACAGCATCACAGATGATATCTGGATGTACCTCAATCATTTTCCACAGTGGGAAATAGCCTAATAACAGGAAGGTGATGTGCCACACATAACTACAGCATGTAAGTGTAGCTATGCTGCATTGAGACTACTGCCTGTTTAACATATGTGTGGTAATGGCTATTCTGCATGTTATAATACAGGCATGAAAGTACTCTGTTCATGAGGGACCCCCATCTGTAGGGCCATCTGTGAACTGGTCAGTGTGTGCAACCATTTGTTTCCTGTGTTACACACTGAACACACATCTGTGCACAGCAGAAGCATGGTGTGAGGATTGCAGACAGTACATGATGATGGGGATGTGTTACTGCCATCACATCCCTGACTGGACATGTGTCACATGAGACAGTGGTATGACTGACACTGTGTGGGATTCCCAGTGACAAGCCAATGATGTGCAACTGTTCATAGCTGCGGTCACACATCTACTACACATTTTACAGTTGGCATGTGGTATATATGCATGTGTTGTGCTCTCTCTGCAAATGTATACCATCTGTTGTGTTGTGTTGCTGGTGATATCTATGCATACTGTCGTAGGTAATCCCGTATGCTGTTGTCTATCACTAAGCCATATGTAGGTTTAAAACACAACACCATAGGCTGAATGGGTTGGGAGGTCCCGGCAGAACCTCCAGTCCCACTTCAGCTGACCATGGCACCGGGAACTAGCACATCTGGGGCCCAGCCATAGACATCAACCTCTGTTGGCTCTGCATCACCTTCTAGGGTTACCACCACTGAGGATGGAGCATGTCACCCTTGGGAGCAGGACCAGACAGGTACATATCTGCTGTCGTGCGGTCACAGACATGTTGCATTGGTGGCTCCCTAAGGGGATACGAAGCCAGATACACCAGTTCAATTTTGGAGTGTCACATTTACAGGGTGATGCTGCCCCTCCTGGATAGTCACTAGCACTGCCTCGTTTGCAGCTGTGTAGGTGCAATGGCAGTCGCCCATGGCTGGGGACCTCCATCCCACTGTTCTCATGGGCTTTTGAATGCCAAAGACCCATCCCCATCCAGGGTGTATCCCCCCCACATGTCATATACCAACCCTGTATGCTGTCATTTCTGTGCTCCTTCCTATCCTCCACGGCCATACCTACACTCCTTCCCCAACATCTGACCCTCACCTACAGACACATAAGGCCATTTGGCTCCTAGGACACCATCTGCCCTATACATAGCTGTCCATTACACACACGTGCCCACTGGACACATGAAACCCTTGTGATATGCATCATAACATACTACTGTTATCCTCATCCCTGTCCCTCAGGTGCACGATCCTGGTATCCACATCACTCCTACATGGTCCAGGTACATGTGAGGAGGACGACCCCATTGTACACAAAACACTACAGGTCCCTCTATGGTTACCCCATTTACCTTTATCATGATGATGATGTTGCACACAGCACATTGCAAGAGTACTGTTCACACATAATGATTGGACAGGTATTGCTGTGTTAATGTACATTACATGCACAGAGTGATGTATACGGCCAATGTACAACTATTTGTGTGTGTGACTGACACATGTCTGTCTGAGGGAGTCTTGTGATCACGTAGAGCAACACCACTACATAATACAGACGTCACTGGTGTTTCCTGTATCATTCGTTTGTAATGCTTTGTTGCCACATGGTATGTTCCTGATACATCTCTAAATATGTATGTACCTATATGCTGGACATAAACACGCACATGTACATCTACATGATGGGATATATTCCTATACTGTTGAATGACTGCGCTGTATGATATGTTTGTGGTACTGTCTATTGTCTGTATATCTGCCATGGCGTATTGGTAATACACATTAGCTTTGCGCGCAGGGTCCTGGTTCCGAACCTTGCGAAGGACGTTTAGTTGGTTGCAGGGCAGAACAAGCTCATTGGATATGGAGGGAGTAAGGCACATTAAAGCATTTGGGAATGGGTGTGCATAGGTTTGCGCGGTGTTAGGCACTGCTGACCTCTGGTTACAGCCTTTTACGCTCGGTTAGCCTCTACATTGCTTAACCAGTGCAATACTTGCATACCGGTAGCCAAACATGCTTAACCCGCTTAATCCCGCACTTGCTAATGCACCGACATTGGTGCTTGCATCTGTCACTCACACCCCTGGGTGTGAGTGAGGACCACAATATTACCTTGTGATGCCTATTACATCGGACTACATGACTACAGTATCAGGATTGGCTGCCCATTAGGTGACGGCATTGTGTTTGACTGTACAGAATCAGCGGCCTGTCCAGTGACATAATCATATTTGTATGTACCTCATATAATGTGCTCCCACCTTGTGATGCCTATTACATCAGAATGCATGAATACAGTATCGGGAATGGCTGCCTATTAGACAACGGCATGGCATTCAACTGTACAGAATCAGCAACCTGTCCGGTAAATCATTCATATTTGTGTGTTCCTCTTACAATCTGCTCCCACCTTGTGATGTCTATCACATCAGACTACATGACTACAGTCATAGCCGGCCTCAGGCATAGGCCAACTAAGCGGCCACCTAGGGCACTGCTTTAGTAGGGGCATTTTACCAGTATTTATTTGGTGTAGGTAGACCAGGATG